>NW_019268611.1:125176-132502 GCF_002738365.1 Cucurbita moschata | reverse complement strand
TTTTTTTTTTTTTTTTTTTTTGTGTTCATCTTGATCGAGTGTGTGCGTTGTTGTGCGATCCTAACAACTGATATCAGAGCAAGGCGAGATTCACCACGATATGTGAAAATGGAACATTCAAAGATTGGAATTGAAAAGTTTGATGGATCCGATTTCAGTTTCTGGAAGATACAAATTGAAGATTATCTGTACTAGAACGATCTTCACGAACCCTGTTGGGGGGTGAAGCTGGATACCATGACCATAGAGCAGCGGAAGCTCAAGGATCGTTAGGCCTTAGGGCTGATCCGGTGGAAGCTATCTAGAAATATGACATTCAACATCATCAAGGAGAAGACGACGTCATACCTATTGAAGGTGTTGTCGAATATGTATGAAAAACCGTTAGCTATGAATAAGGTGTATTTGATGCAGAGGTTGTTCAATCAACAAATGTCTGAAGATGGATCTGTTGCAGATCATATAAATGAGTTCAACAAGATTGTAAGTCAATTAAGCTTGGTGAAAATTATTTTTGAAGATGAAATTAAAGTATGATTTTGATGTCATCTTAACCCGAGTCGTGGGATACTATTGTTACCGCAATCAGTAGTTCACAGGAATCTGATAAACTGAAGTTTGATGAAATTCGAGATGTAGTTCTCAACGAAAGTATTTGCAAACGGGAAATTAGAGATTCATCATTAATTTTCTCAGTGTTGATCGAAGGGGAAGAAGTAAACAAAGAGCCCAAACAAATATGGGTGATCAAAATTAAAGAACCGAGAAAAATCTCAAAACAAACAAAACGTAAAGTGTTGGAATTGCAGAGAAAAAGGGCACTTTCAGATGGATTGTACAAAATTGAAGAAGCAGAATCACAAATCTAAAGATGACAATGATTCTATATATTCAATAGAAGATAGAGGATGCTTTAATCCTTAATATGGACAACCCAATTGAATCCTGGATTTTAGATTCAAGTGCATCATTTTATTCGTTTCCAAGTAAGCAATTATTTTAAAATTTCAAATCAGAAAATTTTGGGAAGGTGTATCTTGCCGACAACAAAACCTTGGAGATGAAGGAAAGGAGGATGTCTGCATAAAAACTGCCGAAGAAAATTAGTGGACACTAAATAATGTCAGATATATTCCTGGTCTCAAGAAGAACTTGATCTACATTAGTCAATTGGGCACAAGTTATGCAGTAGAGTTTGGGAAGAGTTTGTGGAAGATTGTGAACGGTGTTATGGTGGTAGCACGTGACACAAAATCTGGAACCTTATAAACTATTGCATGGTGTACAAACATGGTTGTTGATGTTGAGAGTGCTTCAAATTCAAGTCTATGGCATAATAGACTTGGACATATGAGCATCAAATGAATGAAGATGTTGGTTGCAAAAGGAGTTTTAGAGGCCTAAAATTTGTTGATATGGGTCTTTGTGAGAGTTGCATTAGGTCAAACAAAAATGAGTTAGCTTCACAAATGTTGCTAGAGAACTAAAGAAAGTGGGTTTGGAAATGGTCCATACAAACGTTTAGGGGCCATCTTCAGTTTCATCACTTGGTGGATCAAGGTTCTATGACATCTTCATCGATGATTTCAGTAGGAAGGTATGAGTTTATTTCCTGAAACACAAATTAGATGTGTTTGCCATCTTCAAGAAGTGGAAAGCTAAAGTTGAAAATCAGACCGGATGATGATCAAATGCCTGAGGTCTGACAATGGAGGGAAGTACGTCAAGTCAGAGTTTAAAATATTTTGTGTAGCTGAGAGAATTAGATTAATAAGGACAGTTCCCGGTAAGACGAAACCAAATGACATTACATAAAGGATGAACATAACATTGAATGAGCGAAAAAGAAGCATGAGGATTCATTTTGGACTACCAAAGATATTATGTGTTGATGCTGTGAACACAACAGCCTATTTGATCAATAGAGGGTCATCAATACCCTTGGAAATCAAATTGTCATAAGAAGTATGGACAGGGAAAAGATTCAAGTACTCACACTTGAGAACTTTTGGTTGTATTGTGTATATTCACATTGATCCATAGAAAAGAGACAATCTTGATGTTAAGGTTGTGAAATGCTACTTTATAGGCTATGACTCTGACATGTTCAAGTACAAGATTTGGGATAACAAGAATAGGAAAATCCTAAGACAGTGTGATTTGATCTTTGATGAAAATGTTCTTTGTAAGGACAAAGAAAAGATAAACTCTGAGACTATGAAGCAAGTTGGAGTAGAGCTTGAGTTGTAGGAAAACTCACCCAGTCATTTACAGTAGAAGCTTAAGAAACTCCGAGACTGTTGCTGAAGAATCAAATGTAGAGCAAGTGACACTTGAACAAGTGTTGAAGAGATCATCCAGAACTATCAGAGCACTAGATAGATATTCACCTTCATTATATTATTTGTTACTAATTGACGAAGGAGAACCAGAGTCCTTTGATGAGGCTCAACAGGTGGAAGATTCAACCAAGTGGGAGCAAGTCATGGATGATGAGATGAGTTCACATGAAAATATTAATATGTGGGTGTTGACTGGTGCTGACTGAGTTACCTACATAAAATAGAGATCAGTTAAACAAATGGGTGTTTAGAATTAAGGCTGAACCAGATGACAAAAGGAGGTTCAAGGCTTGCTTAGTATATAAAGGTTATTTACAAAGAAAAGGCATTCTATATGCTGAAATCTTTTCTCCTGTTGTGAAATCAAATAGTATTCGAATTTTGTTGAGTATTGTTGCATAAGAGACTTTACACCTTGAGTAAATGGAGGTAAAAACAATGTTCTTACATGGAGATCTAGATGAAGAGATCTACATGCAACAACTAGAAGTGTTTACAGCTCCAGGCAAGAAACACATGGTATGTAAGCTCAATAAGAGCTTGTATGAATTTCAACAAGCACCGAGAAAATGGTACAAGAACTTTGACTCCTTCATGTGCAAGAGTGGTTTCCACATGAGTGAAAAGGATCAGTGTTGTTACCTCAAGAAATACATTGATTCTTATGTGTTTCTAATCCTCTGTGTGGATGATATACTGATTGCTGGATCCAGTACGAGAGAGGTAAACCACCTGAAAGCAAGCATGTCTTTAGTATTTGAGATGAAATATTTGGGTGCAACAAAGTAGATTCTTGGGATGAGAATTTTTCAAGATAGATCTTATAGCACATTAGATCTATCCCAGGAGCAGTACATTGAGAAGATGTTGTCCAAATTCAGGATAAATGAGGCTAAATCCAGAACTACCCCTTTGGCAAATCGTATTAAATTGTCAAAAGGGCAATCTCCCAAAACTGTTGAAAAACGTAAGCACATGACATCAGTTTTGTATACTTTTGCAGTTGGGAGTTTGATGTATGTTATGGTCTGCACTAGACCTGATATAACACATGCCGTGGGAGTTGTTAGCAAGTACATGGAAAACCTAGGGAAAGAACATTGGAAAGCTGTGAAGTGGCTTCTAAGATATCTAAGAGGTACATCCCGCACTTCCCTTTCTTATGACAATGACAAAGTAGTTCTGCAAGTTTTTGTGGATACTGATCTGAGTGGAGATGTAGAATCTAGCAAGAGTACATTTGGATATATCTACACTATAGATGAAACAACAATGAGTTGAATGTTCAGGCTTCAGATATGCGTTGTTCTTTTATCTATTGAGGCAGAGTACGTAACTATAGCTGAAGCTGGAAATGAGATAATATGAATGACAGACTATCTAGAAGAACTAGGCAAGAAGCAGCACAAGAAGATTCTTTATACAGATAGTCAAAGTGTCATACAGTTGATGAGTAACTCGATTTATCATTCAAAGACAAAACACATCAAAAGATGATATCATTTCACTCGCAGGTTAGTAGAAGAAGGTAATGTGTTTAGAGAAGATAGATGGTGCAAAAAAATCCAAGAGACATGTTGACAAAATGTTAAAAAGTTGAAGATGATCTCTATTAGACACATAAGGCACTAGCACTCCATGTATTTTGACAATCTTATCCCTAATTAGATAGTTTTTTTAGGTATGAAATATGCCAAATTAGCTAGTCAATATATTATCATCGAAACTATTGTATAACTCTTAGGCTGTCTATAGTTATTTTTTTCTACTTCCATTCAGGCACACTCAGAGGTTGCAATAAACCTTCTATCTTTTTTGTCTTCGCCCTTTTACTAGGTAACAAACCAAACATTTGTTCACAAACTCTACTATCTCCTTCTTTATATTCTGCAAACCAAACATTTGTTCACAAACTCTACTATCTCCTTCTTTATATTCTGCAATCAATAATACGACCTAAGAGCCTAATACATCTTTGTGCTACCTGAATAAATTGAGAATGACGAACAATAAGCTTTGCATCCTCAGACATGCACCATCATCCTTACCAAAAGAAGTTCCATATCATAAGTAAGTGAGAACTCATTTCCCCACTCCATTCCTAACAAATGCCATATCTCAATCAAATGAGTGTTCATCTATTGAACATCTATAAATGTTGTCTCAGCATCAGCTGGGCTGACAGTTGAGCCAATTATTTCATAACCTCTCCCATTACAACAATTATCTTAGCACATCCAAATTCTTATATATGGTACTCTACTCGATAATCACCATCAACGTGTTGGCAGACTTCCTACTTTAGACGTTAGCTACCACATTTGCCTTATTTGGGTGGCATAACATCTCCACATCATAATCTTTTAACTAATTTAAGCTACATGCATAACATCCAACTTTTAATGGTTGGAAAATTCAATGTGCAAAATGTAACTATCCATATGTTAATACATAACATCCAACTTTTGACAAAGTTTCAAAGTGCATATTCTTGGATATAGCAGAGTTGTATAAAAACCTACTTTTCACCCTTAAGAAAGAATTAAGAAATCTCAATGAAGCCAAAGTTGTAGCTTAGATGATAATATACGATATGCATAAAACAATAAGATGAGAAAACATAAAAGAAAAATGAATTTTAAGAGCTTTTTAACGGATTGCAAAACTGAAATTTGGAAAAACAATTAAAAATATGACTCTAGATTATTATTGTAACCATCTAAGAATAAATGAAGTCACGTTAAAGACTTTGTTGCATAGATGAAACTTTATTATTCTTAATGTGGCATTAATATTGCATGATTATGATTGAGATATGTTGTTCCATATCATATTGTCAAATTAGAAACATTCGAACCAACCAGCTAGGTCAAAAGGAAACTACAAATCTCTATCTCTGTTTGAGGTCCGAACAAAGTGGTCGCTCAACCAGTCTCCACTTAATGAGTTCCACTTAACAAGGTTGGATCATAAATAGTAATTTAAAAATAATAATTATGAAAATAAAGATTGATATTTGTCTAAAAAGACAAATCGTAGAGAAAAGAAATGTGGGTCAAATTCATATTGCAACTAAGTGAAAAAAGTGAACTTCCGATTTGTTTAAGGTTAGAACCTTTGAGCATAAAATGAATACAAAATCTGAAAATAATAATATTCTTCCAATGTCTCCCACTGAACATTGAACCTATAAAAATTCAAAGCAAATGATACAAACAGTGACAACAAACCAAAAATGTGTTGGCGAGACTTTTACTACAGGGTCTGGAGTTCCTGCTCTGGAGCTGCTGCATTGACAGGCTTATATGAATGGAATGCTTGCTGTCTCCTTCTCCAAATAAACCACACTCCCATTGCTGACAACCCAAGAATAAGCGTGACCATAATGGCTAAACCCACCAAAATATAAAGTCGCTTCCACAATGACCTAAACAATATAAAACAGATTGGATTACATTAATGCTATGCAACACATTTAGCCATCCATGAATACAAGACTCTAACTAAGAACGTACTAACAAGAACATTTGTATGACTACATTACCATTTTAGTCCTTAAGACGTGACAATATGTCTATTTAGTCCATGAATTTTTTAATATTTGATGCGATGTGATAAAACAAAATGTAAAAAAATCAGTTTAAATTTTATCACACTTAGCTCGCTTCCTTGAATTTATTATAGGTAATAATCAGGTCGATATTTTAGTAAATGATGCAAAGAAGGCTCGTGACATTTGACCCACAAGAAGGCTCAACAAACTATTGAAATAGCGGAAGCTAACTTGAGGAAAGCTCAAGGCAAGAGCCGACCAATAAAAAAAAATGTAGTCAACATATTTTTTTCTAGTTTGCTTAATCCCTTGAGTATGTGAGTGCGTTGTCTTAGAATAAAAACCAAACTTTTAACAACAGAATTCAAAGCTTTTGATGTTTAAAAACTAAATAGACACAACTATGAAGATTTATTGACTAACTTCATAATTTAACATTTAAACCTATTTACATACTTACCTATCCATTAGAGGTTCGACATTCCATCGAATGACCTGGTAACTTCCGTACTTAGGGGGTAGCTTCATGTGATGCCCGACGATGAGGGAAATTATCGTCTGCCAGAGAAACAATATTTTAAAGGGATGCTTGAGAATTTCGGTTGTTATGCAGTTTACAGTTGCAGGTATATTCACTTACAGTAGCAGTCGCAGGTGAGAAAAATTCTGAGGATCCATTAGGGAGTATGGCCAACTGAATAAGTGAATGATTTCCTCTCATGGTAAAGTTCAATAAACGGACCTGAAATAATGGTTAAAAATGATATGCAGTAAAAAGTTGGATACAGTCACAACTCAATTAGTAAGAAAAGCTGAGAGAGATGTCTCTCGGGGTAAATTATAAGTTTAGCCCGTGAATTTTGATCGTTGCATCAATTTATTCTCCTTAAACTTTAATAGATTTCACCTCCCACTAATGTTGTCAACTAAACTATGACATGATATGTTCACTGAACCAATGTTAGCTCATTTGGCATGTCAATATTTAGTGAAGAGTTAACTAAATATAGGAACTATTTAGAACCATAATTAATGACTTTTAACTAACTAACGTCAATGTTTAATGACTTATAAAGCTTAGGGATCAAATAGCCATAACAATGGAATACATTTATAATAAAACCTATTTGTTATTACATTAATTATTGTTAAATACTGCAAAATAAATTTCAATCCCCAATGTGTCAAGTGTACTAACCTGTGAATGACTAACATTTAACTCGTGAGCAATATGATCGGAAAGTTGTGTAATATGAGGCTCCAGATGTTTGTAGCTTATGTTCAACAAGATATCAAATGTGATACGTCCAATCTGGAGATCTTCTGCACGTGGTACAAAATAAAACACTTTAACAAACAGACCTTTTAAGGTAGAGATTGCAACAGATTTTATTTGTTAAAATACTCTTTTTTTTTTTTTTTTTTTTTTTT
>NW_019268611.1:104685-124982 GCF_002738365.1 Cucurbita moschata | reverse complement strand
TTTTTTTTTTTTTTTTTTTTTTTTATAAGAAATAATTTCATTGATAGTATGAAACTACAAAAGGGGTTGTTAAAACAATCATCGTTTGAAATTCACATATTATATCATATACATTAGCATGATATCAAAGAAGACTAAAATGGTAGAACCTCAACAGTTCTCTTACACATTAGTATGTATACCGAAGAAGACTAAAATGGTAGAACCTCAACTGTCATCATGATATGAAGGATGGTATAACTTGTTTTAACTTTCCAAATCAATTAAGCTCAACGACCATATCGGCATATAAGGAAAAGAAAATTACTAAAGAACCAACAGATATGCTGTCAAGCTGCCGTATTAGCATAAAAGCAAAAATAAACCTTGCAATTAACCATACCCGGAATCATATCATGTGGTGATTCGCTTGGAGCTGATGCAGGTGCCATATCAGTATCGTGTGATGTATTTGAAACTGAAGGAGCATCGGCATTATCATCCGAAATGTGAAGCCTTTCCCATAACTCGGAACAATTAGTTTTCCAAAATCCAATTTTTGAATGCTCTCTGTCATACATCACTAAAGTGTTGCGGACAATGATCCCTGTAACAGAAAACAGTCATGCTAAAATGTGATATGTGATTAAATTAAAAAAAAAAAAAAAAAAAAAGGCGAATTCACAAAATGAACAGTCAGAAATTCCAAATTCCTATGCATTCACGAGTGAAAATCGTCTGAGACATGAACAAATCGTACCTCCTAGAAGAGTAGTTTGATCATTATTTCCATTCTCGAAAATTCCCAGACAATATGCACCATGTACCTTTGAGTGCTGAAGTAATGATTCAGAAAATTCACAGTAAAGAAGAATCTGTTAGCTCAAACTTTTATGACCACTATATCAATTGAATACAAAGATCAATTGAAGGCCCTTATTTTTGTTAAGGAGGCTTATACTGCCCAACCCCATACATAATCCCATGTAAACGGACACAGATACAAAGAAGTAACGCAAGAATCTTAAGTAATCAAGGGATATTCCTTACCCGGAACAAGTAATTTTCTGGTGCTAGAGACAACTTTTGGCCATTGTCAAATACCAAGTCAACTGTCGGAAATGTTTTTGATAATTCAGCAGCATCACTAACATAAAGTAACGAATCATAATTACTTATTGTTGTAAATCACTTTCAAAACTGACAACGTATTACCTAACCATACCTTCCAGCACCAGAAAAACATGTATCTTTAAAATTTGGGTCAGGACCACCAATCTTCTTCAAAGAATGAAGCGCATTCAGAATCTGAAAGATTTTTCTTTTTAAATTCATTATGCATTCTAAAACAAAGAAGTAAAAAACAGGACTTCAAACTGCTAACGACTCAAGATCAAATTTGTAATTTTGTAATCAAGGGAACACTATTAGAGAAAACAAGAGAAAAGAGACACAGGATATATGCCTGGTCATGGTTTAACTACTACAGGGATCAATCCTTTCTAATAAGAAGCCAAAAGTTTTTTCATTTCTCTCTCTTCCTTTCTCCATTTAATTGTATAGATGAAGTTTTTTCAGACCACAAGAACTTGGCTTAACACTGAATTGAAAGCCTCCACAAATATGACAAATGTTCTCATTTATTAAGATTGACAAGGAAACAATGTAAATTGATTCATATCAAATCGTTAAAATGTAAAGCAACTAGAACAAGTTTACAAAAGAAAATGAAAAAAACGATGCAAACAATTATCAGACTGGAACAGAAATAGAAGAAAGATAACACTGGAAAAGTAAGAATTAGACTGTCTTGCTATGTCCTTGGGAAAGCATGCAACAATCTTCAAATTAAGACATTACTAAAGAAACTCCTGACTGAGAATGTTAAATTCAGGGAAATAAGAGCTTACAGCATTCTTGAAAGGTCCAAAGGCTTCCTGTGGTAGGTAAGAATAAGTTGTACCACTATCCAAGACAGATCCATATCTTCCGTCAAAAACGCTTGGCTCGAGAGGCAACTTTTTACCCGCAACATGTATCTCCTTCAAATCAACATTGTAATATGGACTGTTGCCATCCCGAAACTAAAGTAAATGTGTGAGATGTATCAATTGTAATTGTTATGAAAGAGCATGAAGTACAATTTTTTTAAGGTTAAACGGCTTTAGTACACACCTTCTCACAGGGTCTGAGTAGCTAAAAATCATCTCTGATGGAGGAGAGATTCCACCAAGAACCATAGCACCACCACCAATATCCATACCACCATAGCATAATGAGAAAGAATCATTAATCACACCTTTTTCAACTAGTTGGTCGACAATACTAAGATCACCACTGCCCAAACCCATAATTCCATCAGCACGTTGACTGTAAAGATCACCAGTTTCCTCATTCTCACAACCAAACACAGCACGCTGGGGTACGAGTGCACTCTGATTTCCAAAGGATATAACATCATCACCAAGGACACCACTGCTAGTACTCATTTCAGCATACTGCCTCTCATAGACACACTGCACTCCGTCACCGTCACAAGTGCAATCAGAATTGCATTTGACAGGTTGGTAAGTGCTTGACAATTCTGGGTCAAACTTTGGGTCCTGAAAGAAATAAAAGTTCAAGTAGAGAGAACAGCACATTGCAAGGTTCCTTTGAAGAAAAAACTAGAAATGTTTTAATATAAATGTAATAAATAACTGCACAGATTTTATCCATAAAACCATCGGAGGAACAAGCTTCAAGACCCATATAGAACATCGACAATACAATTCTGTCACATTCATTAAATAGATAATGCCTTTTAGTTATCCACATTTCTCTAAATTGGAGGGAAACAACATTGTAGTGTCCAGAGTCAGACAGCATTCCGAGATCAGTTCTTCCCAGAAAAAAACAATTTGTCCATCGAAGGAGACCTTATGATTTACCCTTTGGTGCAGTATAAACATATATCATTCTAGGATCCATATCATTTGATCTATTTCCTTACCAGACTGTGATAAATTACCAATTTCCAAATCAATATCACAAAAAGCAGATAAAGGAAACAGAGCAGATGATTGAATATGAATATGAAGGCCTTATAAATGATCTAGCAAGCATCAATTTCTAAATATTTTAACCTGGTGTTTCCCACAAAGTTCGCAAGTTGAGCAAGGAACATAAGTAACCGTACTTCCCGTATCAACAATAAGCGCGAATTTCTGCGGCGGAGTACCGATCCAAAGCCGCGTCGTATAATACCTGAACCAAAAACCAAAAACAAAATTTCATCAAACGAAAATCATAACCATCAAAAAATTAAAGGAGGTGGATCAGACCCATTGAGAAGGAGGTCGTCGTAGAGCCGCATTCGAGCGTTGGAACGATTATTCGAATTGGGGAATCCGCGGAGACGACGGTGAGGCTTGGAGATCAATTTGGAGGAATTGGGGGAAGAGCGATAAAGAGGCAACACCATGGCGCGATGCGAAGGCGTAAGGAGAGGATTGGAGGAGATGGGATCGGCGGAGAGAGTGAAATGCGTGAGGTGCAAGAAATGGAGGAGAAGAGCGAGGAGTAGATTGGGTGTTCGTGCCATTGGCGATTGGATATGGGAGAGGTCAACGGAAGGAGGCAGATCGAAGAGGGAAGAAGGAGAATGGATTGAAGGGAGGGGAGATCAAGGTGAGAGATGATTGATTGATTGATTCAAAATAAACAATTGCAGTTAAAGTTGGGTGAAGGATGATTCATTTTAAAGAAAGCGAGGGAAAGCCAAACTATACTCAACAGGTCCGAGAGAATTTCCAAACTTGCCTTTTCACAGGTTAAGGAATTATGCTGAATTAAAAATAAAAAATAAAATTAAAAAATAACTAATAAATATGACACTTAAGAAGTCTTGAGTACAACCCTCTCTATCTAAATATTTATACTTATTTAATTAATAATTAAAATCACATACACTTAAATATTAAATACTAACAAATCACAACAGCCAATGTAACTAAAAAAAACTCTTGATAGTTCCATCCCGGTTATCAGATTATAAGAATGTTCTTAATAAAATAATATTTTATTGAACTTTTTTTTTTATAATTATAATTGTGTATTTAAAATTTTAAACTCGAATCGTCTATTAATTGTTGGAGAGAGGAACGGAACAATTCTAATAAGAGTGCGAGAACCTTTTCCTAGTAGAGGCATTTTAAAACTGTGAGGCTGATGACAGTACTTAATGGGCAAAAATAGACAATGTCTGCTAGTAGTGGACTTGGACTTTTACAAATGATATTAGAGCTAGTCACTAGGCGAGATGCCAGCGAGGACGCTTGGCACTCAGAAAGGGTCGATAGTGAGATCCCACATTGATTAGAGAGGTGAAGAAACATTTCTTGCAAGGATTTGAAAGCCTATCCATAGTAGATTCGGTTTAAAACCGTGAGGGAGATACCGTGACGTAACGAACAAAAGTAGACAATATCAACTAACGGTGGTCTTGGATTGTAACAAATGATTGGTTGAAATAGCTTAGTTGGTTAGAGCGTGTGGTTGTTAACCATAAGGTTGGAGGTTCAAGCCCTCTTTCTAGTGATGTGTATGAATGAAGCATGCCTTTCTCCCTGGTACAAATTTTCAATCAACAATCATGTT
The DNA here is from genome assembly GCF_002738365.1 of Cucurbita moschata. NCBI lineage: Eukaryota > Viridiplantae > Streptophyta > Magnoliopsida > Cucurbitales > Cucurbitaceae > Cucurbita > Cucurbita moschata. The sequence continues at coordinate 120,365 of NW_019268611.1, read as the reverse complement.
TTTTTGACACTTTTAATGCCTTTCTCCCTGGTACAAATTTTCAATCAACAATCATGTTTTTTTGACACTTTTAAAAAGCACTGGTGAGTTCACAATTGATATCCACCACGGTATGAGTTCCATTTCTTAGCGTTGAAAAGTTCGACACAAGCCCATAACGATGGTAGTAGATATTATCCACTTTGGCACGAGTTTGCCTAACACAATAATATGGATGGATGTCAGAGGTGGGATTTAAACCCACGCCCTCTTACGAGGACCAGAACCTGAGTCTGGCGCCTTAGACCATTCGGCCATCCTGACTACTAATTGTACGTTCCTGGATTGGTTTGAGAGGAGAATTTATCATTCCGTATATGGGTGTGTAAACGTCTCCCAAGTAGACGCGTTTTAAAACTGGGAGGCTGACGACGATACGTAACAGATTAAAATAGATAATATCTACTGGCTGTTGGAGAGAGGAATGAAACAATCCTAATAAGGGTGCGAAAACCTCTCTCTAATAGGCGCGTTTTAAAACTGCGAGGCTCATGGCAATACCTACTGGGCAAGAATGAACAATGTCTGCTAGCAGTAGGCTTGGACTTTTACAAATGAAATCAGAGCTAGTCACTAGGCGATGTGCCAGTGAGGACGCTTGGCACTCAAAAAGGGTCGATAGTGAGATCCCACATCGATTAGAGAGGTGAAGAAACATTTCTTGGAAGGGTCTGAAAAACTTATACATAGTAGATTCGGTTTAAAACCGTGAGGGAGATACCGTTACGTAACGAACAAAAGCAGACAATATCAACTCACGGTGGTCTTGGATTGTAACAAATGATTGGCTGGAACAGTTCAGTTGGTTAGAGCGTGTGGCTGTTCAAGCCCTCCTTTAAGCGATGTGTGTGAATGAAGCATGCCTTATAATTGTGTTTGGTGCTTCAATATCGATTTGTGATGGTCTCGTGTATGAGAACAAACTAACTAAACAATTCTCGTGTATGAGAACAAACTAACTAAACAATCATGTTTTTTTTGACACTTTTATAAAAAGCACTGGTGAGTTCACAATTGATATCCACCACGGTACGAGTTTCCATTTCTTAGCGTTGAAAAGTTCGACACAAGCCCATAACGGTGGTTAGTAGATATTATCCACTTTGGCACGAGTTTTGCGTAACAATAACATGGAAGGATGTCAGAAGTGGGATTTGAACCCACGCCCTCTTGCGAGAACCAGAACTTGAGTCTGGCGCCTTAGACCACTCGACCATCCTGACTACTAATTGTGCATTCCTGGATTGGTACGACGATACGTAATGGATTAAAATAGATAATATCTACTGGCTGTTGGAGAGAGGAACGAAACAATCCTAATAAGGGTGCGAAAACCTCTCCCTAATAGGCGCGTTTTAAAACTGTGAGGCTCATGGCAATACCTACTGGGCAAGAATGAACAATGTCTGCTGGCAGTGGGCTTGGACTTTTACAAATGAAATAAGAGCTAGTCACTAGGCGATGTGCCAGTGAGGACGCTTGGCACTCAAAAGGGGTCGATAGTGAGATCCCACATCGATTTAGAGAGGTGAAGAAACATTTCTTGCAAGGGTCTGAAAACCTATCCATAGTAGATACAGTTTAAAACCGTGAGGGAGATACCGAGACGTAAAGAACGAAATCAGACAATATCAACTAATGGTGGTCTTGGATTGTAGCAAATGATTGGTTGGAATAGCTCAGTTGGTTAGAGCGTGTGGCTGTTAACTACAAGGTCGGAGGTTCAAGCCCTCCTTCTAGCGATGTGTGAATGAAGCAAGCCTTATAATTGTGTTTGGTTCTTCTCCTCCCTGGTAGAAATTTTCAATCAACATCGATTTGTGATGGTCTTGTGTACGAGAACTAACTAAACAATCATGTCTTGACACTTTTAAAATTGTGTGAGTTCAAAATTGATATCCACCACGAAACCAGTTCCATTTCTTAGCGTAGAAAATTTCGACACAATCCCATAACGGTTGTTAGTAGATACTATCCACTTTGGCACGGTATTAGTAGATATTATCAACTCTGGAATGAGTTTTGCCTAACAATAAACATGGATGGATGTCATCAGAAGTGGGATTTGAACCCACGCCCTCTTACGAGAACCAAAACGTGAGTCTGGCGCCTTAGACCACTCGGCCATCCTGACTACTAATTGTGCATTCCTGGATTGGTTTGGGAGGGGAATTTATCATTCCGTATATGGGTGTGTAAACGTCTCCCAAGTAGACGCGTTTTAAAACTGTGAGGCTGACGACGATACGTAATGGATTAAAATAGATAATATCTACTGGCTGTTGGAGAGAGGAACGAAACAATCCTAATAAGGGTGCGAAAACCTCTCCCTAATAGGCGCGTTTTAAAACTGTGAGGCTCATGGCAATACCTACTGGGCAAGAATGAACAATGTCTGCTGGCAGTGGGCTTGGACTTTTACAAATGAAATAAGAGCTAGTCACTAGGCGATGTGCCAGTGAGGACGCTTGGCACTCAAAAGGGGTCGATAGTGAGATCCCACATCGATTTAAGGCGATGTGCCAGTGAGGACGCTTGGCACTCAAAAGGGGTCGATAGTGAGATCCCACATCGATTTAGAGAGGTGAAGAAACATTTCTTGTTGGCACTCAAAAGGGGTCGATAGTGAGATCCCACATCGATTTAGAGAGGTGAAGAAACATTTCTTGCAAGGGTCTGAAAACCTATCAATAGTAGATTCGGTTTAAAACCGTGAGGGAGATACCGAGGCGATGTGCCAGTGAGGACGCTTGGCACTCAAAAGGGGTCGATAGTGAGATCCCACATCGATTTAGAGAGGTGAAGAAACATTTCTTGCAAGGGTCTGAAAACCTATCAATAGTAGATTCGGTTTAAAACCGTGAGGGAGATACCGAGACGTAACGAACGAAAGCAGACAATATCAACTAATGGTGGTCTTGGATTGTAGCAAATGATTGGCTGGAATAGCTCGGTTGGTTAGAGTGTATGGCTGTTAACCACAAGTTTGGAGGTTTAAGCCCACAAGTGTATGGCTGTTAACCACAAGTTTGGAGGGCTTTTGTGATGGTCTCCTGAGAACCAACTAAACAATCATGTTTTGACACTTTTAAAAGTAGTGCTCAGTTCACAATTGTGATATCCACCACGGAACGAGTTCCAATTCTTAACGTTGGAAATTTCGACACAAGCCCATAACGGTGGTTAGTAGATATTATCCACTTTGGCACGAGTTTTGCGTAACAATAACATGGAAGGATGTCAGAAGTGGGATTTGAACCCACGCCCTCTTGCGAGGACCAGAACTTGAGTCTGGCGCCTTAGACCATTCGACCATCCTGACTACTAATTGTGCATTCCTGGATTGGTTTGGGAGGGGAATTTATCATTACGTATATGGGTGTGTAAACGTCTCCCACGTAGACGCGTTTTAAAACTGTGAGGTTGACGATGATACGTAACGGATTAAAATAGATAATATCTACTGGCTGTTGGAGAGAGGAACGAAACAATCCTAATAAGGGTGCGAAAACCTCTCCCTAATAGGCGCGTTTTAAAACTGTGAGGGTCATGGCAATACCTACGGGGCAAGTATGAACAATGTATTTTGTAGGGGTGTACATGGTCCAGGTTGGGTTGGGTTGGGTTGGAGGATTTTTTTGACCCAACCCAAAAGTTCGGGTTGGTTGGATTAGTAACCTAACCCAACCCAAAAAATTTTCCATCCCAACCCAACCCAACCCTCTATTTTTGGGTTGGGTTGGAGGATTTTTTTGACCCAACCCAAAAGTTCGGGTTGGTGTGATTAGTAACCTAACCCAACCCAAAAAATTTTCCATCCCAACCCAACCCAAAAAATTTGGGTTGGTCCAAATTTTTTTAAAAAAATTTAATTTGTATGACCTAAAATGATAAAACAATTACTACCTCTAGGTTGTAGATAAAAAATATCAAACTGTCTATTGCATCCATATTATCGCCTATAAATATATAAAGAATATGCAATGAATCAATTCTAAAGTTACCACATCTAATTAAATTATTACATTCCCAATATATAATCATTCAACCCTCAAAATTTACCTATAAATATGTGAAAAATATTCAATGAAGTAATTCAAAAGTTCCAACATTCATCCAACCCTCTCTTGCATTTTTAATTCCTACAAAAGAAAAAAATAGCAACTGTTTTAAGATTGTTTGGATAAAGCATAGTGTAACTTAAATATTTTACTTACATTGAAAAATAATTATTACAATGACGTTGGTGGAACTTGAAGGTCTTAAATCATCTGAAAAATAACATATAAACTGTGACATAACAATACATAATACATCTTAACAAATAGACAATAAATAGATTTGGAGTTACCTGTTTCAATCTTAGAACAAATCTCCAAATCTTCAAGTTGTTGAGGAATATTTAACGATACTGATTTTCTACCGAACCAATTTTGTGTACATATAAGAGCTTCCACTGTTTTAGGTGTCAAAGAGCTCCTAAAAGAATCAAGAATCCTCCCACCCGTACTAAATGTTGATTCAGAAGATACCGTCGACACTAGAACGACCAAAACATCTTTGGCAATTTTCGATAAAACTGTATACTTAAACTCATTTGTTTTCCACCATGCCAAAACATCAAAATTATCATCAAGTTCTTCACTAGGGTCGGATAAATATCGATCCACATCATTCTTTAACTCGAGTGAATGTTGCTCTTCTCTTCTTCGTTTGTATCTTGATAATACTAATATTGAACCACTCAAATTCTCTTCATCAATTGTGTCCATCTCCATACTCATGGACTTAGAAGTAAGTCTTGATTCAAATTGATGATGATCTTGAGCATTACCATAAAACTTGTAGTAATCATACAAACGAATTAAATAATTCTTTATGTCATCCACCATCACTTTAGCTAGAGCATCTTCGTAAATATTCGAAAAGTAAAATGATATGTAATCCAATTTGTAACGAGGATCGAGTACCACTGCTATGAATATCAACTTAACTCATGTTACTTAAAACAGAGTTCACATTTGTACTCCACTGAATTAAAAGTTCTCGAATACCCCAAAGTTCATGAAAATAAGAAGTAGAAGTCAACCACTTATCTTCGCAGTGACACCATAGAAAACCTTCAAAAACTTTACAAACACTGCAACATTTTTCCAATCATCAATGGTTGGTGGCCCTATTTTTTTGTTTCCATGATCCCCCTCTTTGAAATAATCAACATAATCTAATTCTTCCTCCTCTAATACTTTGAAAGCTTTTTCAAATTTCAAGGCATGATCAAGCATCAAATAAGTGGAATTCCATCGAGTTGCCACATCCAAACAAACAAGTGTTTTACATTTAATTTTTTCTTGTTCAACACGATCTTTAAATTTTGTCAATCTCTTGGGGGATGATCTAACATACCTCACGGCATTGCGAACACTAGAAATGGAGTCATGCATTTCTTTAAGCCCTTCATTCACAATCAAATTAATTATGTGAGCACAACACCTCATGTGTAATATTTCTCCATCCAAGACAAGTGAATTCCAACTTCTAAGCCTTCTCATAATATATGAAATAGCTATATCATTGGAACTTGCATTATCAACTGTGATAGAGAAAACCTTTTCGATTTTCCATTCCAATAAACAACTCTCAATAATCTTGCCAATAGTCTCTCCCTTATAGTTAGCAACTTGACAAAAGTTGAGAATTCTTTTATGAAATTTCATTCTGAATCAATAAAATGAGCCATGATTACCATGTAATTAATATTTTGCAACGAAGTCCATGTGTCAGTGGTAAGACAAACCCTCTTGGAATGACTAACTAAAAAATCTTTCAACTTCTTTTTTTCTTCTAGATAGAGCTGAAATATATCTCTAGCAATGGTTACTCTTGACGGAGGGTCAAGCTTAGGACATGTAATACTACAAAACAATTTGAAGCCCTCATTCTCTACAAATTTAAATGATAATTCATCCATAATTATCATCTTGGCACATGCTTCTCTACATCTTGTTTGACTAAATAATGAAGTAACAATATTACTACCACCCTTTCCCTCCATTGAACGTTGAAAACTTAGAGTGGTTTGTCCTTTGTCCTCCACCTTATATGTGTACTTCCTACACTGATTTTTTAAGTGCTTCCATAACGTGCTAGTTCCACAAGAATTAGTATCACAAGCATACTCCTTAGAACAATAGTTGCACTTGCACCTCTTATTATTGTTCTCTAATCTTGTAAAGTGATCCCACACGGTTGATTTACTGGGTTTCTTTTTCTTAAATTCAGATTGGGTAGCCAATGGTGGTTTCGATGCATTATAATTACTAGAGCTACTTGCACATATTGTTGCACTATTGTTTTCCATCTATAAAAAGTAAAATAGAACTATTATGATTCAAACATTTAACTCAATATGAACAATTATCATAGAATGCATCAAGGTTAAAATATACAATGGGATATAACAAAAGGAGAAAAAACAAAAAAACTTACCCGTTATAGCGTTCCTGGAGACTAAAGAGAGAAAGACGGCGCGCGCGAAAGAAACAAGACAAAGAACGCTAGAGAATGCTATTGAACTGGAGAGGAGAAATGAATTGCAGAGTAGAGGAGTTAGAAATGAATTGGAGAGGAAAAATGAAGTGGAGAGAGAGGAGTTGAAATGAATTGCAGAGGAGAGGAGTTGAACTGAATTCTAGAGGAGAGGAGATGATGGCAAGGAAGGGATAGCAAAATAAAATGAATGGCAAAAGAAGGATTGGAGAGTAAAATGATAGAGAGGAAGGAATGAAATTTGTGTAAAAATTAATGACAGAGAGGAAGAAGAGTGCTGCCAAGAACTCTACTAAATAACATAAGGAGAGTTCTATAAAAATTTCATTAATTTGAACTCTGCTAGCAAATAGCAGAAGGAGAGTTTAGCAGAAGGAGAATTCTGTAAAAATTTCATTAATTTGAACTGCTAGCAAATAGCAGAAGGAGAGTTCTGTAAAAATTTCATTAATTTGTGTAAAAGTTAATGAAATTTGTTTAAAAATTGTCAAAGGAAACTGCTGCCAACAACTCAGCAATAAAAGAGGGAAAGAAAGAATTCTTTCACCATTGAGGTAATTATTGAGGGTGTGAAATGTCAGTGTGGGCTTGAGCTTGGGCTTGAGTAAGAAAGTAGACAAAACTCTGTGTATATTGGGCTTTGACTTTGGGCCTTTGGACTTTAATTTCATTTTTTTTTATTTTCGGGTTGGGCCGGGTTGACCCAATCATTTTCTTTTGGTACCCGAACCCAACCCAAATCAGATCGGGTTAAAAAAAAATGGACCCAACCTAAACCCGAAATCCAACACAACCCAACCCAACCCTTATATTTCAGGTTGGGTCGGGTTGGGTTCCCGGGTTTCTGGGTTGGGTGTACACCTCTAGTTTGCTAGCAGTGGGCTTGGACTTTTACAAATGAAATCAGAGCTAGTCACTAGGCGATGTGCCAGTGAGGACGCTTGGCACTCAGAAGGGGTCGATAATGATATCCCACATCGATTAGAGAGGTGAAGAAACATTTCTTGCAAGGGTCTGAAAACCTATCGATAGTAGATTTGGTTTAAAACCGTTTGGGAGATATCGAGACGAAACGAACGAAAGAAGACAATATCAACTAACGGTGGTCTTGGATTGTAGAAAATGATTGGTTGGAATTGCTTAGTTGGTTAGAGCGTGTGGCTGTTAAGCACAAGGTCGGAGGCTCAAACTCTCCTTTTAGCAATGTGTGAATGAAGCATGCCTTATAATTGTAGAAATTTTCAATCAACATCGATTTGTGCTGAACCAGTTCCATTTCTTAGCTTCGAAAATTTCGACACAATCCCCTGTTGTTAGTAGATATTATCCACTTTGGCACGAGTTTTGCCTAACAATAAAAACATGGATGGATATCAAAAGTGGGATTTGAACCCACGCCCTCTTACGAGGACTAGAACTTGAGTTTGGCGCCTTAGACCACTCAGCCATCCTAACTACTAATTGTGCATTCCTGGATTGGTTTAGGAGGGGAATTTATCATTCTGTATATGGGTGTGTAAACGTCTCCCAAGTAGACGCGTTTAAAAACTGTGAGGCTGACGACAATACGTAACGGATTAAAATAGATAATATCTACTGGCTGTTGGAGAGAGGAACGAAACAATCCTAATAAGGGTTCAAAAACCTCTCCCTAATTGGCGCGTTTCAAAACTGTGAGGCTCATGGCAATACCTACTGGGAAAGGATGAACAATGTCTGCTGGCAGTGGGCTTGGATTTTTACAAATGAAATAAGAGCCTCTCCCTAATTGGCGCGTTTCAAAACTGTGAGGCTCATGGCAATACCTACTGGGAAAGGATGAACAATGTCTGCTGGCAGTGGGCTTGGATTTTTACAAATGAAATAAGAGCTAGTCATTAGACGATGTGCCAGTGAGGACGCTTGGCACTCAGAAGGGGTCGATAGTGAGATCCCACATCGATTAAAGAGGTGAAGAAACATTTCTTGCAAGGGTCTGAAAACCTATCAATAGTAGATTCGGTTTAAAACTGTTTGGGAGATACCGAGATGACACGAACGAAAGCAGACGATATCAACTAATGGTGGTCTTGGATTGTAGCAAATGATTGGCTGGAATAGCTCAGTTGGTTAGAGTGTGTGGCTGTTAACCACAAGGTCGGAGGTTCAAGCCCTCCTTTTAGCGATGTGTGAATATAGCATGCCGGTTCAAGCCCTCCTTCTAACGATGTGTGAATATAGCATGCCTTATAATTGTGTTAACTAACTAAACAATCATGTTTTCACACTTTTAAAAAGCTGTGCTGACTTCACAATTGATATCCACCACGGAACGAGTTCCATTTCTTAGCATTGAAAAGTTCGACAGAAGCCCGGTAGTAGATATTATCCACTTTGGTACGAGTTTTGCCTAACAAAAGAACATGGATGGATGTGTCAAAAGTGGGATTTGAACCCACGCCCTCTTACGAGGACCAAAACTTGAGTCTGGCGCCTTAGACCACTTGACCATCCTGACTACTAATTGTGCATTCCTTGATTGGTTTGGGAGGGGAATTTATCATTCCGTATATGGGTGTGTAAACGTCTCCCAAGTAGACGCGTTTTAAAATTGTGAGGCTGACGACGATACGTAACGGGTTAAAATAGATAATATCTACTGGCTGTTGGAGAGAGGAACGAAACAATCCTACTAAGGGTGCGAAAACTTCTCCCTAATAGGCGCGTTTGAAAACTGTGAGACTCATGGCAATACCTCCTAGGCAAGAATGAACAATGTCTGTTAGCAGTGGGCTTGGACTTTTACAAATGAAATCAGAGCTAGTTACTAGGCGATGTGCCAGTGAGGACTCTTTGCATTCAGAAGGAGTTGATAGTGAGATCCCAGATCGATTAGAGAGAACAACGATGCGTAACGGATTAAAGTAGATAATATCTATTGGCTGTTGGAGAGAGGAACGATGCGTAACGGATTAAAGTAGATAATATCTATTGGCTGTTGAAGAGAGGAACGAAACGACAGACGATGCGTAACGGATTAAAGTAGATAATATCTATTGGCTGTTGGAAAGAGGAACGAAACAATCCAAATAATGGTGCGAAAACCTCTCCCTAATAGGCGCGTTTTAAAATTGTGAGACTCATGGTAATACCTACTGAGCAAGGATGAACAATGTCTGCTAGCAGTGGGCTTGGACTTTTACAAATGAAATCAGAGCTAGTCACTAGGCGATGTGCTAGTGAGGTGCGAAGAGAGGAACGAAACAATCCTAATAATGGTGCGAAAAACTCTCCCTAATAGGCCCGTTTTAAAACTGTGAGACTCATGGCAATACCTACTGAGCAAGAATGAACAATGTCTGCTAGCAGTGGGCTTGGACTTTTACAAATGAAATCAGAGCTAGTCACTAGGCGATGTGCTAGTGAGGTGCGAAGAGAGGAACGAAACAATCCTAATAATGGTGCGAAAACCTCTCCCTAATAGACCCGTTTTAAAACTGTGAGACTCATGGCAATACCTACTGAGCAAGAATGAACAATGTCTGCTAGCAGTGGGCTTGGACTTTTACAAATGAAATCAGAGCTAGTCACTAGGCGATGTGCTAGTGAGGTGCGAAGAGAGGAACGAAACAATCCTAATAATGGTGCGAAAACCTCTCCCTAATAGGCCCGTTTTAAAACTGTGAGACTAATGGCAATACCTACTGAGCAAGAATGAACAATGTCTGCTAGCAGTGGGCTTGGACTTTTACAAATGAAATCAGAGCTAGTCACTAGGCGATGTGCTAGTGAGGTGCGAAGAGAGGAACGAAACAATCCTAATAATGGTGCGAAAACCTCTCCCTAATAGGCGCGTTTTAAAACTGTGAGACTCATGGCAATACCTACTGAGCAAGAATGAACAATGTCTGCTAGCAGTGGGCTTGGACTTTTACAAATGAAATCAGAGCTAGTCATTAGGCGATGTGCTAGTGAGGACTCTTGGCATTCAGAAGGAGTTGATAGTGAGATCCCAGATCGATAAGAGAGAACGACGATGCGTAACGTATTAAAGTAGATAATATCTATTGGCTGTTGGAGAGAGGTACGAAACAATCCTAATTATGGTGCGAAAACCTCTCCCTAATATGCACGTTTTAAAACTGTGAGACTCATGACAAATCATAGCTAGTCACTATGCGATGTGCCAGCGAGGACTTTTGGCATTCAGAAGGTGTTGATAGTGAGATCCCAGATCGATTAGAGAGGTGAAGAAACATAGGCGATGTGCCAGTGAGGACTCTTGGCATTCAGAAGGGGTTGATAGTGAGATCCCAGATCCATTAGAGAGGTGAAGAAACATTTCTTGCAAGGGTCTGAAAACCTATCCATAGTAGATTCGGTTTAAAACTGTGAGGTTGATAACGAAGTTAAAATATCATCACTAGCCCAATAGGGTTAAGCCCAACCATTGGATGAGTGACTATATTTCTGTTAAGAAAATAATTGATTTTAGGAATAAATTTAGGAAAATGATTTAGGTATTTTAGGAAAATGTTGAGAAATTTTTGGAATAGATTTACTATATCTAGTACCCCTCCACCGACCCTAAATTTCCACATACTCAGAGTCTCTACTAAAGTTTCATGCTTATAACTCTTATATGAGTCATGGTTGTGTTTAAATACGAAATACTTAAATTTAGAAAAAATAAAAACAAATACAAAATAATTTAAAACAATGAAATGCAAATTCTAACTTAAACTAGAAATTTAAATGAGTCTACTCTATGCACGTGTCACAGTCTCTACTCGTGATACCGCCATCCTCCATACAAGTGCGCCTTGTCTTCACCTGGAAAATGATGTGGCACACGGCCTGAGTATTTCAAAGAATACTCAGTAAGTGGCCGCACTATAGGGGGCCATGCAAATGCAAACACATGCAATCATGATTTAAGGACATATCTCTAATCATCTTAAGGGGTGTCTCGACAAATTGGATGTGTAGTACTTCCCTACACACAATTCACACGTGTGAGTGTGAATCTTCAGGGCGCTCGCACACCTTTTGTCCCTCTGGTCAAGCTAATCTGTAGCGACGTCCAGAGGTCAGCGAAACTCCATAGTGTCATGCACCTCATGAACACCCTCAATATGGAAAACATCATCATATTAAGGTAAAACATCATGCAATCATCATACTCATCATATTAAGGTAAAACATCACGCAATCATCATACTCATCATATTGCCATAAAGTGCATCAAGCATATCAAATACGTCATTCATCGAAATATATATATACTATGCACATCATCAAACATCATAACTCATACATTATCATACACTCGTACATCATCATATACTAGTATACGACATCATACATCGTCATAACTCATACATCATCACATACTATCATATGACATCGTCCGACACAGTTCATACATCATCATAATTTATACAATTTTTAGCCTATCCTATAGTAAGTTCACTTACCTGATTAGCTTAGGCGAGTGTTATCAATTTATCCTTAATGAAAGTTCGATTTTGTCCTTTGTATTCAAGTCAACCTATATGAATCCATGATATCAATTTCCCGTTCAACTTTCTAACTCTTACAATGGTTCATGTGCTAGACTTCATGCGAGAATTAAAGACTTTGTATGAGTAAAGTCTTGGAACGGTTATAACATCCATCTATATAATATATATATATATATCTAACTCTATTTTTATTAAGATTTCATTTTCTAGTATTACCATCTTAAGAATTTGATGGAATTATTTGAAGTGACAGTATTTCGTGCTTTCTTGCCATTTGATATTTAATTTGACCTTTCATTTTCTATATGTACTCTCCTTATCTTTTAATATTTGTTGCCTTATGATATTTCTGATCTTTCATTTTTTTGTTGCCGTCTAATATTTATGATCTTTCATTTTCTTATTGATATTTAATCTGATCTTCCATTTTCTTTGTGTGTACATGTACCTCCCTTTATCTTTTAATTTGTGTTCAGAAATATTTTCTCTTACTTCCAAATCTTTCACATTTATTATTAGCCAATTTTTAATCAGTTCTTTACTCTTAATTTTTTTTTTTGTTTTATTTTGTTGTTAATAGTATTATGTATTTTCCCTTTTTTTTCTTTTGATTTTGTTAGGCCTTTCTCCTGCCTATTTTTATTCTCTATATTCTAATGGATTCTTCTTCCCCAAATCTTTCATGTTTCTACTTTTTTGTTTTCTTGTTTCAATTTTGGATTCTCTGTATTTTTCTTCCTTGTATTCTAATGGATCTTTCTTTCCGAATCTTTCCTGTTTCTTTATTATTATTATTTTTTTATTCTTGATTTACATTCATAGATAGTATTAGTTTCTAATTTAATCATCATTTAGCTAATGATTTACCATAATTCATACAAAATTATTGACCTAAATAATTGTGAAGTCAAGATTTTAGATATAATGCGTTGTGATTTCCTAGAATGAAATTTAGGATAAACTAAAAGGAATGATTTAATGTGTACCATTACAACCACACCCCTCTTCACGTAAATCTACGCCTACCGGTGAAGGCCATTTTCATTTTCTACGGGTGAAGGCCATTTTCGTTTTTCTCAAATCTGACGTTTTTTTTCATTCTGTTTTATTTTTTTTTTCTTTTCCAAGAATAACAACATCTCTCTCATGGAAATTTACCATTTTTTTTTTGTTTTTTTAGAATTGTTTGACAATTGGAGGAGGTGTTGAGACAGTTGTGGAAGAAGTTTGGTTGTATTAGTGGAGAGATGGTATTATTTACGATTTTATTATTATTTATTTATTCTATTCTATTTTATTTTGTACCGTTGTTCGAACCCTACTTAGTTCATAAATCCCAAGCAATACAAAGTAGTAGTCTATAGAGTGTTTTGTAAATCTCTTCTCGATTGATCTTAATAAAGTGTGCGAGTGTTTCCTATAGAGAGTTATGTTCAACAATCTGGTATCAGAGCCAAGTTAGTGTGGGTTATCTGATCGCTTGGAATTCTTAGTATGCTTTGTGGTTGCAACTCTACCTGATCTTCCACATTAGAAACAATTTCTTGAGATTAGTAGTGAGTGAGTTTATTTTGTGTCGTGAGTAGTCTGTGACTCTACAAGTCTTGTGTCGAAAGAGCTTGTTTAGTATTACTGAGGTATAGCCAACACGATGGGTGATTTCCAAATCATTGGAGGATAAAAAAAACTCAACAACAACAACTACAACACGTGGGCAACATGCATGATGTTCTATTTACAAGGACATGATCTTTAGGAGATCGTTGGCGGGTGTGAAACTATGCCGCTAGAGGATGATTCTAACGGTGCCTTGCGCAAATGGAGAATCAAAGCAGGCAGACGACCACAATCAGAGAAGAGATGTTAGAGCATATTTGAGATGACAAGACACCAAAAGAAGTATGGGACACGTTTGTGATGTTGTTCTCAAAGAAGAACGATACGAGGCTACAACTTCTGGAGAATGAGTTGTTGTCAATTTCACAACGTGACATGACGATTGCTCAGTACTTCCACAAGGTCAAGTCGATCTATCGGGAAATTACTAAACTGGACCCGAAGTCTGCCATTGTAGAATCTTGAATGAAGAGGATTATAATCCACGGATTGCGACCAGAATAGAGAAGCTTTATTATTGTTGTACAAGGATGATCCACTTAACCATCACTTGTAGAGTTTAAAATTTTTTTAGCCAGCCAAGAAGCCATAGCTAAACAAATAGGAGGCATCACATTGAAGGGTGAAGAAGAAGCACTCTACACAAGTGAAAATTTGAGCAATAATAGGTCGTCTACCAAACGTGGATACAATGGTGACAAAAGAAGAAGTCACCAAGGAACTATACAACCAGGGAGAGCTTAGAAGAATGATAACAATAACTCTCATGGGAAGAGATTTAGAGGTATTCGCTACAATTGCTGGAAGAAGGGCCACATGTCTAGAGATTGTTGGTCTAAGAAAAAATCTATCGAAAGCAATGTGGCATCCTCCAACAGGGAGATGGAGGAGGAATGGGATGTAGAGGTATTGTATGCCATAGAAGAAGATGAGATAGCACTCATGGCGATGATGGGAGACCATATCGATTATGAGAATGATTGGATCATTGATTCAGGATACCCAAACCACATGATTGACAATCAAAGTGGTGCAATGGAAGAGGGGTGTCCCTCAGAGAAGGAAGTATTACCAGGCCTTGAGCAAATTGAAGAAATTCTTCTGACAGGAGAGAAAACTGAAGAGATTCTTCCACAAAAGATGGTGGAACAAACGGTACACATTTGCTAAAGTGTTGATGTGCCTAAAGATTCAAGTGATGCTAGTGTTGGTGAACAAGAAGTGACTCAACCAAGCGAACCTAGTGAAAAACAAAGGGCACCTCAACAACTAAGACAATTAGAAATAATCCAAAAGCCATGTCTAGAGTATGCCAACACAACTATTGTAGAAGACGATGTTAATAAGCCAGAGATATATAAGGATGTGTCACAAAACTCGGTTTGGCAAAAAGTGATGGAGGAAGAAATTATAGCCCTGGAGCAAAATCAAACTTGGGAATTAGTGTCAAGATCAAGAGATGTTAAATCTATCTTTTGCAAGTGGATTTACAAAATAAAGTATACCCCGGATGGATCAATCGTGAGATACAAAACTCAGACTGTAGATCAAAGGTTCTCTCAACAATATGGACTAGACTATGATGAAACATTTAGTCCAGTGGCAAAGATCATTATTGTACAAGTTCCTTCAGTACTTGCGATAAATAAAGATTGAAAATTTTGGCAAAGGGATATGAAGAATATTTTCTTGCATAGAGAGTTAGACCAGGAGATCTACATGAACCAAACAAATGGATTCGAAAATGAAGTTGGAGTCCTTAGTAAGTATCTGTGAAGTCTAAAGAAGCCTCATTTGAATGCGGCTCGATGGACCTTGAGATATGTCAATCGATATCACGATACTCGAAGATCAAGCACCAGGTATGTGTTCAAGCTCAGTTCGACAACAATTTATTGGTGTAACAAAAGACAACCAACTGTATCATTGTCAACTAGAGAAGCAGAGTACAGAGCAGCGGCGGGAGCAGCT
>NW_019268611.1:93408-103940 GCF_002738365.1 Cucurbita moschata | reverse complement strand
GAGGGAATTTGGCATTCCGTATATGGGTGTGTAAACGTCTCCCTAGTAGACGTGTTTTAATACTGTGAGGCTGATGACGATACGTAACGGATTAAAATAGATAATATCTACTAGCTGTTGGAGAGAGGAACGAAACAATCCTAATAAGGGTGCTAAAACCTCTTCCCTATAGGCGCGTTTCAAAAGTGTGAGGCTGATGACAATACCTAATGGGCAAAAATGGACAATGTCTGTCAGCATTACGCTTGGACTTTTACAAATGATATCAAAGCTAGTCACTAGACGATGTGTCAGTGAGGACACTTGACCATTAGAAGGGGTCGATAGTGAGATCCCACATTGATTAAAGAGGTGAAGAAACATTTCTTATAAGGGTCTGAAAACCTCTCCCTAGTAGATACGGTTTAAAACCGTGAGGGAGATAATGAGACGTAACGAATGAAAGTAGACAATATCAACTAATGGTGATCTTGGATTGTAACAAATGATTGGCTGGAATAACTCAGTTGGGGTTGGTGCTTCTCCCTAAATTTTTCAATCAACTTTGCTTTGCTTTGCTTTGTGTTAAAGTGTGAGAGTTCCCACAGAGAGTTGGTGTTCAACAAATGATACATAAGGAACGAAAGTAGACAATATCAACCAACGGTTAGTCTCATGGTCCCAAGAAATACAAAGTAAATACCCTCCACCCTACTTAGTTGTGTTAAAGTGTGAGAGTTCCCACAAGGAGATGTGTTCAACAAATGATACATAAGGAACGAAAGTAGACAATATCAACCAACGGTTGGTCATAATAAAGTGTGCGAGATGGAAAGTAGACAATATTAACTAATACTAATCTTGGATTATAAGAGATGATTGGTTGGAATAGCTTAGTTGGTTAGAGTTTGTTGGAATAGCTTAGTTGGTTAGAGTTTGTTGGAATAGCTTAGTTGGTTAGAATTTGTTGGAATAGCTTAGTTGGTTAGAGTTTGTGGCTCTTAACCACAATGTTGGAGGTTCAAGCCCTCTTTCTAGTGATGAGAATGAGCACTCGAATTGAAGTTACCATGAAAGCCGTGGAAGGCGTCACGGCTGGACAAACTAGTGCAGGATCCAACAAACTAAGGTTCCCAGACCCTAGAGCCTTCAAACGGAATCGGGACGCCAAAGAGTTGGAGAACTTCATCTTTGACGTCGAACAGTACTTCAAAGCCACAACGGCTTGTACCGACGACAAGAAGGTGACTGTAGCCGCGATGTATCTCATAGACGACGCCAAATTGTGGTGGCGTACGAAGGTGCAAGACATCGAGGATGGATTGTGCACCATTGACTCATGGGAGGACCTCAAGAGAGAGTAAATAGTAGCCCTGAAACACACTGAAAACATACGGGACTAAGTCAGACAGTTCTCAACCCTGATGCTTGATATCAGGGGCACAAGAGAGAAGGACAAGGAGATAATAGAGAAAGGGCTCATGTTCGTAGATGCCACAATAAACTCTCAACCGAGCAAGAGCACTCTGATAGACTCTGGAGCAACCCACACCTTCATTGCCGATCAAGAAGCCAGAAGATTGGGACTCACCATAGGAAAAGACCTGGGGAAAATGAAAGCTGTCAACTCCGAGGCCTTGCCTATTGTGGGAGTTTCCAAAGGAGTCCCCTTCAAAATAGGGGATTGGACTGGAGAGCTAGACCTTGTCGTGGTTCGCATGGACGACTTCGACGTGGTACTTGGGATGGAGTTCCTCCTAGAACACAAGGTCATCCCAATGCCATTCGCAAAATGCTTGGTGATCACTGGCCGTAACCCCACAGTAATACCTGCAAGCATCAATCAACCAAGTAATCTTTGAATGATCTCGGCCATACAGCTGAAAAGGGGACTCGCACGAGAGGAACCTACATTCATGGCCATACCACTGATAGAAGAAGCAACCACCGAAGAGACTGTCCTAGAGGAAATCAAGGAAGTACTAGACAGCTATACCGACATAATGCCAGAGAGTCTACCACAAACACTACCACCTCATCGAGGCATTGAACACGAAATCGAACTCCTCCCCGGGGTTAAGCCGCCAGCGAAGAACGCATACTGGATGACTCCGCCCGAGCTAGCCGAATTGAGGAAACAACTGGACGAGTTGCTGAAGGCGGGATTTATTCGCCCGACAAAGGCACCTTATGGAGCCCCCGTACTGTTCCAAAAGAAGAAGGATGGGACGTTGCGTCTGTGCATAGACTATAGAGCCTTAAACAAGGTGACGGTACGCAACAAATATACTCTGCCGATAATATCCGACTTGTTCGACCAACTTCACGGGGCCAAGTACTTCACGAAGTTGGACTTACAATCAGGATATTATGAAGTACGTATTGCCGAAGGGGACGAACCCAAGACGACGTGCGTAACAAGATATAGGGCCTTTGAATTCCTAGTAATGCCCTTTGACTTGACAAACGCCCCAGCTACGTTCTGCACGTTGATGAGCCAAGTTTTCTACAAATACCTGGATCAGTTCGTCATAGTATACCTCGACGACATTGTTGTTTACAGCACAACCCTCGAGGAACACAAAGTGCACTTAAAGCTAGTGTTTGACAAGCTCCGGCAGAACCAGCTGTATGTGAAGAAGGAGAAATGTGCATTCGCACAAACATGCATCAACTTCCATGGACATGTCGTCAGATGTGGACAAATTAGTATGGATAGCGACAAGATAAAAGCTATCCAAGAATGGAAGGTTCCTACTTCCGTATCTGAGTTGCGGTCCTTCTTAGGACTAGCCAGCTACTATAGGCGGTTCGTCGAAGGGTTTTCACGACGAGCCGCCCCATTGACAGAGCTGTTGAAGAAAGACCACCCTTGGTCGTGGTCAAATGATTGTCAAATGGCCTTCGAAAATCTGAAAACAACCATGACGAGGGGTCCTGTCCTCGGGTTGGTAGACGTCACAAAGCCATTTGAAGTTGAAACCGATGCTTCCGACTTTGCTTTAGGTGGGGTCCTTATTCCAGAAGGCCACCCCATCGCTTATGAAAGTCGAAAGCTCAACGATGCCGAACGAAGATACACTGTCTCCGAGAAAGAAATGCTGGCTGTAGTCCATTGCCTTCGAGTCTGGAGACAGTATCTCTTAGGATCACAGTTTGTAGTGAAGACGGATAACAGCGCCACTTGCCATTTCTTTGATCAACCAAAATTAACAGCAAAACAAGCCCGGTGGCGGGAGTCGTTGGCCGAATTCGACTTCAAGTTCGAACACAAAGCAGTAAAGAGTAATCAAGCAGCCGACGCGCTGAGTCGGAAGGGCGAACATGCGGCCCTGTGCATGTTAGCCCATATTCATTCAAGTAAGATCGATGGATCGATGCGCGACATCATCAAGGAACATTTACACAAAGACCCATCGGCCAAAGCTGTTGTCGAACTAGCTAAGGTTGGAAAAACACGACAGTTTTGGGTTGAGGGGGACCTCCTGATAACCAAAGGAATCAGATTGTACGTCCCAAGAACGGGGGAACTGAGGAAGAAGCTCATTCAGGAATGTCATGATACCTTATGGGCCGGACACCCTGGGTGGCAAAGAACATACGTCCTAATAAAGAAGGGGTACTTCTGGCCAAATATGCGAGACGACTTCATGCAATACACCAAGACGTGCCTCATCTGCCAACAGGATAAGGTCGAGAAAGCCAAAGTCTCTCGACTCTTGGAACCTCTACCTGTGCCAACAAGACCCTGGGAAAGTGTATCTCTGGACTTCATAACACACCTCCCAAAAGTCGGGGAATATGACGCCATCTTGGTTATTGTAGACCGATTTTCAAAATATGCGACATTCATCCCCACTCCCAAATTATGCTCGGCGGAACTCACAGCCCAACTGTTTTTCAAACACGTTGTAAAGCTATCGGGCATTCCGACGAGCATCATCAGTGGTAGGGATGGCAGATTCATTGGGACATTCTGGACTGAGTTATTCGCTTTCTTGGGAACAACCTTAAACATCTCCTCGAGTTATCACCCTCAAACCGATGGACAGACAGAACGGTTCAATTGCTTGCTCGAAGAATACTTACGTCACTTCGTCGATGCTCGCCAAAAGAACTGGATACAATTGTTAGATGTCGCCCAATTTTGCTTCAATTGTCAAACAAGCTCGTCTACAGGGAAGAGTCCCTTCGAAATTGTAAGTGGACGACAACCGGCCTTACCCCATATTATTGATCATCCTTATGCAGGAAAAAACCCTCAAGCTCACAACTTTACAAGAGAATGGAAGCAGACGACAGATATAGCCCGGGCATATTTAGAGAAGGCTTCCAAGCATATGAAGAAATGGGTGGACAAGAAGCGTCGCCCCCTTCAATTCCGTGCAGGAGATCAAGTCCTTATCAAGCTGAGACCAGAACAGATCAGATTTCGTAGCCGAAAGGACCAGAGACTAGTTCGTAAATATGAAGGCCCGGTTGAAGTCCTTAAAAAGATCGGGGCTACCTCCTACCGAGTTGCACTACCCGCATGGATGAAAATCCACCCCGTCATTCATGTGAGCAACTTGAAGCCCTATCACCCTGATCCAGACGACGACCAATGAAATGCAACCACAAGACCGAACATTGATCTGCAGCAAAAAGAAACAAAGGAAGTGGAAGAGATCCTAGCCGACAGGGTTAGGAAGATAGGAAGACCTGTACGAACGATTCGTGAATTCCTTATCAAATGGAAGAATCTCCCTACAGAGGAAACAAGCTGGGAACGCGCCGAAGATCTGAACTCCGCCGCCACCCACATCGCAAGGTATGAAAGTAGTCGGTTGACAGGGACATCAACAAATTAGGTGGGGGAGGATGTCACGGTCATGCTTGTCCAGGGCATGTTGCCCATGGCTGCATGCCCATGACAAGCCAAACCCTTGTCATGTCTTTGCATTCTAGTGTTTTTCCTTTTGTAATTCTAGAGCGTAGGACACCTTAAAAATATCATGTCTAGGCCTGCCAAAACTAAAATGGCCCAGAATGTACTATAGGGGGATATGACTAGTCGTCAACTTCTCCCTACCCAAGGTTATATATGCTAAGCCGTTGTTATCTTTCTCTTGCTTGCTTATATAACGTCTCTTTCTAAAATCTCTCTTTCTAAAATCTCTCTCTCTCCTCATTTTCTAAAACCTTCTTTTAAAATCGAGGCTAGAGGCTCGACCGTACGTCGCTTGGCCGTAGGCGACGCAAGAACAAATTGGCTTAACTCACTTGCCGCTGGAGAGTGAGTGCCGCACAATCGCTAGTCCGCTGCCTTCAAAAGTGCGATTGTGTCACTTGGCACTCAGAAGGGGTCGATAGTGAGATCCCACATCGACTAGAGAGGTAAAGAAACATTTCTTGCAAGGGTCTGAAAACCTATCCATAGTAGATTCAGTTTAAAACCGTGAGAGATACCGAGACGTAACGAACGAAAGCAGACAATATCAACTAACGGTAGTCTTGGATTGTAACAAAATATTGGCTGGAATAGCTCAGTTTGCACCAGGTTGGAGGTTCAAGCCCTCCTTCAATCAACATCGATTTGGGATGGTCTCATATACGAGAACTGAGAAAACAATCATGTTTTGACGCTTTTAATGTTCACAATTGATATCCACCACGGAACGAGTTTCCTTTCTTAGCGTTGAAAAGTTAGACACGAGCCCATAACAGTGGTAGTAGATATTATCCACTTTGCCACGAGTTTTGCCTAACCAATAAACATCGATGGATGTTAGAAGTGGGATTTGAACCCACGCCCTCTTACGAGGACCAGAACTTGGCTGACGCGTTTTAAAACTGTTTGGCTGACGATGATACGTAACGGATTAAAATAGATAATATCTACTGGCTGTTGGAGAGAGAAACGAAACAATCCTAATAAGGGTTCGAAAACCTCTCCCTAATAGGCTAGGCGCGTTTTAAAACTGTGAGGCTCATGGCAATACCTACTGGACAAGAATGAACAATGTCTACTGGCAGTGGGTTTAGAATTTTACAAATGAAATAAGAGCTAGCCACTAGGCGATGTGCTAGTGAGGATGCTTGGCACTCAGAAGGGATCGATAGTGAGATCCCACATCGATTAGAGAGGTGAAGAAACATTTCTTGCAAGGGTCTGAAAACCTATCCATAGTAGATTCGGTTTAAAACCGTGAGGGAGATATCGAGACGTTACGAACGAAAGCAAACAATATCAACTAATGGTGGTCGGTCTTAGATTATAGCAAATGATTGGCTGGAATAGCTCAGTTGGTTAGAGCCTGTCAAGGTCGGAGGTTCAAGCCCTCCTTTTAGCGATGTGTGTATGAAGCAAGCCTTATAATTGTGTTTGGTTCTTCTCCTCCCTGGTAGAAATTTTCAATCAACATCGATTTGTGATGGTCTTGTGTACGAGAACTAACTAAACAATCATGTCTTGACACTTTTAAAATTGTGTGAGTTCAAAATTGATATCCACCACGAAACCAGTTCCATTTCTTAGCGTAGAAAATTTCGACACAATCCCATAACGGTTGTTAGTAGATACTATCCACTTTGGCACGGTATTAGTAGATATTATCAACTCTGGAATGAGTTTTGCCTAACAATAAACATGGATATCCATGTCATCAGAAGTGGGATTTGAACCCACGCCCTCTTACGAGAACCAAAACGTGAGTCTGGCGCCTTAGACCACTCAGCCATCCTGACTACTAATTGTGCATTCCTAGATTAGTTTGGGAGGGGAATTTATCATTCCGTATATGGGTGTGTAAACGTCTCCCAAGTAGACGCGTTTTAAAACTGTGAGGCTGACGACGATACGTAATGGATTAAAATAGATAATATCTACTGGCTGTTGGAGAGAGGAACGAAACAATCCTAATAACGGTGTGAAAACCTCTCCCTAATAGGCGCATTTTAAAACTGTGAGGCTCATGGCAATACTACTGGGCAACGATGAACAATGTCTGCTGGCAGTGGGCTTGGACTTTTACAAATGAACTCAGAGATAGTCACTAGGCGATGTGCCAGTGAGGACTCTTGGCACTCACAAGGGGTCGATAGTGAGATCCCACATCGATTAGAGAGGTGAAGAAACATTTCTTGCAAGGGTCTGAAAACCTATCCATACTAGATTCGGTTTAAAATTGTGAGGGAGATACCGAGACGTAACGAACGAAAGAAGACAATATCAAGTAACGGTGGTCTTGGATTGTAACAAATGATTGGCTGGAATAGCTTAGTTGGTTAGAGCGTGTGGCTGTTAACCACAAGGTTGGAGGTTCAAGCCGTCCTCATAGCGGATGTGTGAATGAAGCATGCATTATAATTGGGTTTGGTGCTTGTCCTCCCTGATAGAAATTTTCAATCAACATCGATTTGTGATGGTCTCGTGAACGAGAACTAACTAAACGCTTGTCCTCCCTGATAGAAATTTTCAATCAACATCGATTTGTGATGGTCTCGTGAACGAGAACTAACTAAACAATCATGTTTTGACACTTTTAAAAAGCAGTGCTGAGTTCACAATTGATATCCACCAAGGAACGAGTTCCATTTCTTAGCGTTGAAAAGTTCGACACAAGCCCGGTAGTAGATATTATCCACTTTGGTACGAGTTTTGCCTAACAAAATAACATTGATGGATGTCAAAAGTGGGATTTGAACCCACGCCCTCTTACGAGGACCAGAACTTGAGTCTGGCACCTTAGACCACTCGACCATCCTGACTACTAATTGTGCATTCCTTGATTGTTTTAGGAGGGAAATTTATCATTCCGTATACGGGTGTGTAAACGTCTCCCAAGTAGACGCGTTTTAAAATTGTGAGGCTGACGACGATACGTAACGGATTAAAATAGATAATATCTACTGGCTGTTGGAGAGAGGAACGAAACAATCTTAATAAGGGTACGAAAACTTCTCCCTAATAGGCGCGTTTTAAAACTGTGAGACTCATGGCAATACCTCCTAGGCAAGAATGAACAATGTCTGTTAGTAGTGGGCTTGGACTTTTACAAATGAAATCAGAGCTAGTTACTAGGCGATGTGCCAGTGAGGACTCTTGGCATTCAGAAGTAGTTGATAGTGAGATCCCAAATCATGAACAATGTCTGCTAGCAGTGGGCTTGGACTTTTACAAATGAAATCAGAGCTAGTTACTTGGCACAACAAATGAAATCAGAGCTAGTTACTTGACACAACAAATGAAATCAGAGCTAGTTACTAAGCGATGTGCCAGTGAGGACTCTTGGCATTCAGAAGGAGTTGATAGTGAGATCCCAGATCATGAACAATGTCTGCTAGCAGTGGGCTTGGACTTTTACAAATGAAATCAGAGCTAGTTACTAGGTGATTTGCCAGTGAGGACTCTTTGCATTCAGAAGGAGTTGATAGTGAGATCCCAGATCGATTAGAGAGAACGACGATGCGTAACGGATTAAAGTAGATAATATCTATTGACTGTTGGAGAGAGGAACGATGCGTAACGGATTAAAGTAGATAATATCTATTGGCTGTTGGAGAGAGGAACGAAACAATCCTAATAATGGTGCGAAAACCTCTCCCTAATAGGCGCGTTTTAAAATTGTGAGACTCATGGCAATACCTACTGAGCAAGAATGAACAATGTCTGCTAGCAGTGGGCTTGGACTTTTACAAATGAAATCAGAGCTAGTTACTAGGCGATGTGCCAGTGAGGACTCTTGGCATTCAGAAGGAGTTGATAGTGAGATCCCAGATCATGAACAATGTCTGCTAGCAGTGGGCTTGGACTTTTACAAATGAAATCAGAGCTAGTTACTTGGCACAACAAATGAAATCAGAGCTAGTTACTAAGCGATGTGCCAGTGAGGACTCTTGGCATTCAGAAGGAGTTGATAGTGAGATCCCAGATCATGAACAATGTCTGCTAGCAGTGGGCTTGGACTTTTACAAATGAAATCAGAGCTAGTTACTAGGTGATTTGCCAGTGAAGACTCTTGGCATTCAGAAGGAGTTGATAGTGAGATCCCAGATCGATTAGAGAGAACGACGATGCGTAACGGATTAAAGTAGATAATATCTATTGACTGTTGGAGAGAGGAACGATGCGTAACGGATTAAAGTAGATAATATCTATTGGCTGTTGGAGAGAGGATCGAAACAATCCTAATAATGGTGCGAAAACCTCTCCCTAATAGGCACGTTTTAAAATTGTGAGACTCATGGCATTACCTACTATAGGGGGCCATGCAAATGCAAACACATGCAATCATGATTTAAGGACATATCTCTAATCATCTTAAGGGGTGCCTCGACAAATTGGATGTGTAGTACTTCCCTACACACAATTCACACGTGTGAGTGTGAATCTCCAGGGCGCTCGCACACCTTTTGTCCCTCTGGTCAAGCTAATCTGTAGCGACGTCCAGAGGTCAGCGAAACTCCATAGTGTCATGCACCTCATGAACACCCTCATCTGTGTGCATTTGTGCTCGTGCACATTCGCACTCATCATCATACTGTGCGCATCCGCACTCATCATCTCTAAAGGAAGTAGCCCTATGCTTATGATTATACAATATGCATGAGGTCCCTCTAAATCCATCATAATGTCTCTTCTGACACAACCTTCTAGTCTCATCTCTTTGTTAATCTAGGTAATACATACTCATGGATATTTATATTAATATCATTTTCATGCTCTTAGAGTTGTGTCTTATGTCGATCTAATGACATGATGCAATATGGCACTCATCATCATATAACATGCTCAATATGCTCAATATATATATATATAGAGAGAGAGATGTAGATATATATATATAACTCTATTTTTATTAAGATTTCATTTTCTAGTATTACAATCTTAAGAATTTGATGGAATTATTTGAAGTGACAGTATTTCGTGCTTTCTTGCCATTTGATATTTAATTTGAAGTGGTGCAATGGAAGAGGGGTGTCCCTCAGAGAAGGAAGTATTACCAGGCCTTGAGCAAATTGAAGAAATTCTTCTGACGGGAGAGAAAACTGAAGAGATTCTTCCACAAAAGATGGTGGAACAAACGGTACACATTTGCTAAAGTGTTGATGTGCCTAAAGATTCAAGTGATGCTAGTGTTGGTGAACAAGAAGTGACTCAACCAAGCGAACCTAGTGAAAAACAAAGGGCACCCAACAACTAAGACAATTAGAAATAATCCAAAAGCCATGTCTAGAGTATGCCAACACAACTATTGTAGAAGACGAAGTTAATAAGCAAGAGATATATAAGGATGTGTCACAAAACTCGGTTTGGCAAAAAGTGATGGAGGAAGAAATTATAGCCCTGGAGCAAAATCAAACTTGGGAACTAGTGTCAAGATCAAGAGATGTTAAATCTATCTTTTGCAAGTGGATTTACAAAATAAAGTATACCCCGGATGGATCAATCGTGAGATACAAAACTCAGACTGTAGATCCAAGGTTCTCTCAACAATATGGACTAGACTATGATGAAACATTTAGTCCAGTGGCAAAGATCATTATTGTACAAGTTCCTTCAGTACTTGCGA
>NW_019268611.1:85687-90647 GCF_002738365.1 Cucurbita moschata | reverse complement strand
GGCTGTTAACCACAAGGTCGGAGGTTGTCACACCCTTCTTCTAGTGATGGGAATGAAGCATAAGTTACAACGATGTTTGTTCTTCTCCCTAGTAGAATTTTTCAACCAACTACGTTTTGTGATGTGGCGTGTAATAGAACTAACTGGAACTTTGATATATTCTCAAAATTTGAAGTTTTAAAATTCATATTTTTCACACCTTTATGACTCTAGTGAGTTCAATTGATATCCACGATGGTACTTTTCTTCCATGACTTAACTTTGAAAAGTTTAAATCTATGAAGTTCTTATCATTGGTAAACTAATGATACTTTCAACCCAAGCCCTCCAACACTAGTAGATATTATCCACTGAGATCCTTCATTTGTTTGAGGAGAATGAAGCATTCCTTATAAGGGTGTGTAAACGTCTTCCTAGTAGATACGTTTTAATACTGTGAGGGTGATAGAGCTACATAATGGACGAATACAGACAATATCTACTAGCGGTTGGAGAGAGGAATAAAACAATCCTTATAAGGGTGCATAAACCTCTTCGTAATAGACGTGTTTTAAAACTGTGAAGTTGATGAAAATACGAAATGGGGAAAAATGGACAATGTCTGCTAGTAGTGGGCTTGGACTTTTACCAATGATATCAGAGATAGTCACCAAGCAATGTGTCAGTGAGATGCTGGGCCCTCAAAAGGGATTGATTGGGAGATTCCACATCGATTGTAGAGGGGAAAAAGCATTTCTTACAAGGGTCTGAAACCTCTCCCTATTAGATATGATTTAAAAACGTGAGGCTAACGGTGATACGTAATAAACGAAAGCTGACAATATCTACTAGTGGTGGGTTTGTATTGTTACAACAAGGATGGAGGTTCAAGCCCTCCTTCTATGATGGGAATGAGACATTCATTATAGTGACTTTGTTAGATATAGTGGCCATCTTCTTTACCCACAAATATTTTTCACCCAACGTTATCGAAAAAATAGAAGTAACAGGGTCTAGTGAAGAAGTGGGGAAGCAAATGGGGAAGAAGGAAAATAGGAGATAACATCTGGCTTAAGAGGTAGATTATGACGTGCAAAAAATCTTTATACACAAAATTTCGTCACAAAGAAAAATTTGGCTAACATAAGTATCAAAGTGACTAGAAGTCTATCAATATCTCTCAATGCTTATCAATTTAGGATGTCATGTCCATAAATATTTGTGCATTTCTCATATTTATGCAAATATTCTACATTTTCATTTATTACAAATTTATTTGCCGCAAGATTTAGAATAGTTGACCGACCATGTGGGGGTCATGAGCAGCAATGTTTCAACACAAGGGGGAACAGATCGACGTGAAAGAACCCAAATGCAGTAAAGTCTTGTTCTCAAACCTTCCTCTTCGTCAACTATGTAAATCCCATGCATTTTTTTAGATATGATATCAAATAGCATACGTTTTAAACTAGAAAATAAAATTTCAAGAATTGAGCATATGTTAATGTGATGTTAATTTAAGATTAGAAATTGACTATGGAGCACAATCTACATGTTATAGGAATTTAGATCTTTGGATTAGAACTTTAATATCAAAATTATGACATGTCTACTCTAATCATTGACTGTATTTTCAATCTCGAGCTTAGAGAAATATCAATAATTATGAAAAAAAACTAAATATAAAAGTTGGCTATTGTTCTAGGAAATTACTATGCAAGAATAATTAAAGCTTAGCCAAAATCGACTAGAAATAAGTCCAAAAATTTAGAAGAAAATGTAAAACACAAAGGAAAACGTTGAATTAGCCGAAATTTGAGCTTAAAACCGAACCTCTGCCTTAGAAGTTAATAGAACCCAAACCATAGGTCCGTATCTGAAGCCAGGTTCGAAAATCCAAACTCATTAGTATTTTAGCCCTTAGACACGCCTGCAGCCAACCTTCCATGACCCACTTGC
Source organism: Cucurbita moschata (assembly GCF_002738365.1). Classification (NCBI taxonomy): domain Eukaryota; kingdom Viridiplantae; phylum Streptophyta; class Magnoliopsida; order Cucurbitales; family Cucurbitaceae; genus Cucurbita; species Cucurbita moschata. Next base: position 88,709 of record NW_019268611.1, on the reverse strand, counting down.
TTCTATCCTAGACGGATGGCCGCGTATGTAGTGGTCGGCCTTCCTACCAGGATGCCTCCTTACTCCAAGAAAACGATCCATATGCTGAGAGCATGAGGGCTTGAGGGATACGCTCTTAGCCCAACACGTGTCATCGCATGCTCAAACTTCAATCTAGCCTTGCGCAGCTTCACCTCAATCGACGTTGCGCATCTACTAGCCCGTCACCACTCAGACCCAGACCTAGAACCAACCCTACAACAAATACCATTTTTAATAACTTTTAATAATAACATTTTATAAAGGGATCCCAACCCTTCTCTTCTTTGTCTTTGCCAATGAGAGCTTTTAATAATATGAGCAGGGCGCCCGTTCAAAAAGACTAAAAAACACAAAAAAGGGACAAATTGTTCAAATTCCATCATTCTTTTCCTTTCATTCAAACTTCTCTTCTTTCTTCTCCCCTTCATCTTCATTTGTTTGTTCGAGCATCTCCATGGTACTAGCAACTTAGATGATCATCTTTTGTTCGAGCTTTTCTATTCATCTTCTCCTCTGCTTTGTTTGCTATTTGAGCATCTCTAAGATTTGAGCAACTCCAAGAACCATCCATCTATCATTCCATCATCATCTCTTAACACAATAAATTTCTCATTTTTTTCTTATTTTTTTTTCTCTTATATTGTCAACAATATTCCCTTATATCCTATTTCTCCCGTCACCCGTTTTACTTTTGCCAATATTAACTATGATTTTTAGATCATTTTACTCCTAGAAATGGTCCCTGCCAAGATTTTTCTAGCTCCCTTCACTCTACCAAAAAGTGTGGAGCATTGATACAATTAAAATTTAGGGGAGACCATCCACACGTGACTTCATTAGTGGTCTAAAATTTTGAAAAGAATGCACTTTAAAGCTCAAAACACGTTCGTATGTGCAATCACAGTGATAATCTTTTAACATCAACGAAATGAAGTAGAGAAGGAAATGACTTATACAATATGCAAAATGTGCAATTGAAGTCTAAGATTTCACCCCAATTTCCATTCCTCAAGGCTTCTCTCCAAAGAAATGATAGGAATAAAGGATTGAAATGACTTAACAAGACATTGAAGACTAGTGAATAGAAGTGTTGAAGGATAATGTAACGCTTCTGATTCTTTTAGGCTAATTAGTGACGTGACCCTATGCATGTTTTAATCATGTATGTGAAAATTCATAATAAATACTTTTAAAATAAAGTCATGGACTTACCTATTCAATTCAAAACAAGAATTAAAATAACATTATTTTTTTAACATAAAACGAATTGCATTAAAAACACCTAATATCTACTAATTAAATTTAATACTACTGCTCTATCATGATCTATCCTGACTTCCTTGGCTTTTACCACATTTATCGTTATCCGTGCATGGACGCTTTAGCTTTAACTTTACCTAAAAAATATAAGATAACACGTGGCTTGAGTATTTTAAGAAATATTCAATAAGTCACTCCACTATTTGGGTTAGTAATGCAATCACACACAAAATATGAACGAGACCTATCATTTAAAGAACGTAAGACCTTAGGTACTTTTTAGTTCCAGGCAGGATTGGATGCATGGTGCTTCTCCACACACGGCCCACGTACGCACACATGGACCCACCAGGCGTGCTCGTATACGTATCCCCTGGTCCGACTTGATCGGACACAACACATTACACGTCACCGAACGCATTAGAAAAGAAAAGACCCGCATGATATCATGACGACTATAAGTATCGAAGATACGCGTCCGTACTAGTATAACATAATAGGGAGGTATCCCGATGCACATGACATACATACAAGCATGAGATCCCATGATTTTCATTCATAACATAACATTTATTTCATTTCCTTTCTCGTTTCGCTCAAACATATTTCATATATGCCTCATGTATACATGAAAAACTTCATGTAATCCATCACGTAACTTTACATGGTAAGACATAACATTCACACATGACATTTCATTTCATTCATAATATAGTGTAACGGACATCACATGCATACATGACATGCATCAATGATAAGACAAAGGACATATAAGCATCACATAATTAAAATGGTACATGCAAGAGTCACATGACATGCACCATCATACATCAATCAATTAGCTAACTACTACAGTAACGTCACTTACTTGGTTGGCCTTTGCCGAAGTTACTAATTATTTGATAGTCACCTCAAAGCTATATTCCAATGCTTAATTCTCGCATATATCAATTCATATGACATTCTTAGGACATAATAACATCTTAACCTAGCTAAACAGGACGATTAATTCCAATATATGCCCTAAAACTAACTAAAATTTGATAAATAGGAGTCTTACTGGTCTCAAATGCCATAAATAAAGTCAAAAATGACTTCAAGAGTTACAAAGACTCAATAATTAATACCAAAATCCTTATTAAACACGTTTTGACTCATAGAGTTACAAAGAACAAACTCTGAGTTCAAAGCAACAAGAACTAAAGACTGGTGCGAAAACACTATGGACTAGTCGAAGTTATCCACAAGGTTGAGAAGGTATCATATAGGATTCTACTACTCCCATAGATGCGGACTAGCCCTTTTGTCCACGTTAGTAACTTGAAACGTTACTATCTCGGCCAAACCAACATCAAGCACAAGGAGGTGGTACGACCTCATGCAAAGACTAAAAAATTCCATGCCAATAAAGTAGAACAGACACCAACTAAGAAGACGCAAAAAGTCAACAAATCGAGAAGTGGGTTTCAATAGTTCCTATCATATTGGAAGAGAATCGTTAATACTAAGATCAGCGGGAAGTGCATCCACGGACTTGAAGTCAACCTCATCCTACGACACTAAGTTTGTTAAGAGTCGATTGTCAGAGATGTCAACCAATTAAGTGAGGGAGGATGCCACGGTCATACTTGTTCAAGGCGTGTTGCCTATGGGCGCATGTCAGATATCCTGGTCATGCTTGTCTAGGACTTTTTTTTCTTGGGTGTATGCTTGTTCCAAACCCTTTTTTTTTTTTTTTTTT
>NW_019268611.1:84609-85063 GCF_002738365.1 Cucurbita moschata | reverse complement strand
TTATTTTCTTTTTCTTTAATCTTATCGTCACAATTCGAGTTTAATTAAGGAATAATCTAATGTTCTAAATATAATATAATTCAATTAGTTTTAAACAATAAGACATTTATTACACGTCTTTACTTTGATTTCCAATTCTTAAACACAAAAACAAAGTTTAGAGGTTCAATTCCAGCCCAGAAGTCTTGTATTGGACAAGAAAGGTGAGGCACACCTTCAAAAGGCAATATTAAATGTACCAAATTAAGTCTTATGATGTTTTATTAAATACACCCAAGTTTTTTTCAATTTATCTTTTATACATTAAACTTCTAATATTTTATTAAAAATTTTAGAGGCTTTTTCAGATTAAACTTTTAATATTTTATTCAAAATTTTAGAGGCGGACCATCAAGATGGTGAAGAAGAAAAGAGTGCTAAGAAAAATTTCAATAACTCAAAAAAAAAAAAAAAA
>NW_019268611.1:55956-83941 GCF_002738365.1 Cucurbita moschata | reverse complement strand
ATGTAGCATATATTCCCTAATTTGAATTCAAACACTTTAAACTCACTCGTCACACTGTTCTATGGTTTATTCCGATATAAGCTAGCAGATGGACCTAATGGACCTATAGATCATGGGCTCCAACATTTCAAGATTAACCGGTTAAACTCATTAACTTTGTTAACCAACATTCGTTAACAACTAGGACACTCCACTATAGCCTAGTAGTTGCACTCCCCTCACTATAGATATATTTCTGTCCATTTGTATAACCATGATTAGTAAGTTGATCCTTCACAGGTTGTTCGTAACTAGAGCTGGGTCAATTTACCGTTTTACCCATGAAGTTACTTTTTGTTCCTTATGTCCCACTGATCCTCTTATGAATAATTGGTTTGTGGTCCAACCAGTAAACCGAATTCCTCTCAGACCAATGAGAGGGTGGGGCCCCTTGTTCAAGACCTGGAGTGAGTTCTCATAAAACCCAACATTTATGAGAAGTTATGACTATAACAATTTGTTTTTGAAAAAAAAAAACAGCATTTAATATAGCTCGAAATCACGCGATTTCAGGCTAGGCATTTATTTCATATTCAAAACTATTCCCTAAACCCTTTAAATTTCTCTATGCTCAAACCTCCCAACCGGTATTTTGAAAGTGTTGTACTAACCTCCAAAAGGCAAACCCTTGTGGAGGCATGAAAGAATGTCATTGGAATCATTAGTATTCTCACTGGGAAAAAGAGAAGGGAATCGCAAGGATTTTCGATCTGTATTCGGGTGAAGAAGATAAGTTGATGAGCCAGTTATTCGGATTTGGATTCATGTTTCAAACCCACGGCTCCATCCTCAGCCCCCAAGTTCCAAGCTCAATCTGTAGCCCACTCCAATCTACCTAGAAATTACGGCCCAAACACAAAACCATTTGTTTGTTGGGTTTTATGTCCTAAAACTCATAGTTTGTAAATAAAAACATATTCTGTTTTCAATAAAGTTATTATTGATGTTTATTCAGCAAAGATTGTTATTGAATAATGTGAATTTTACGATCATTAATCTAAATCCAATAAACTAAGAACACTCTGGCTATAGTATGATTACTTGAACTATATGTAGAGACATAAGAGTGGATCAAGTTCAAGTATATAGTCAAAATGATGTATACTATAGGGATAAAGCTGAGTACCTTATTCTGAGGATACTATGGATGCGGTCCACTTTTATATATGAGATAAACAATGTGATCACTAAATTGTACATGTGGAGACATGTGAGTGGGGGCATCCTATGCGATGAGTATTGCATAAGATCGGACAATGAAGAAAATCACTCTCACTTTATGATGCCGTTTACTGTTGAGACTGATTTTTTCACTCAATGACGAAGGTAACTCAGCCTTAATCTTGAGCTAACTATGAACTTCTGTTTATTAAGAATTATCCTTAGATTTGCATGGGTAAGAGTTGCTTGAATTCGCCGACTCAATAAGCCTCCCATTTCAAGGGTAAGACTGGGTGAATATCTGGGGACATAGGGTGCAAGATAGAATTCATTTCTACCCGCTTTGAGGGATAGTAGAGAGGTTGTTCCCTTAAGTACTGAGTCTAGGTCTTTAGGGATTCGGTTTGGTGGTTGAACCACAAACCAATTGTTCATTAGAGGATCAGTGGGACTTAACGAACAAGAAGTAACTTTAGGGGTAAAAAACGGTAAATTGACCCAACTCTGGTTACGAACAACTTGTGAAGGATCGACTTACTAATCATGGAGGAGCGAGGGGACACTAATGTCTGCTATTTGAGGAGCTTAGAGGAATACTGGAAAAGGAGTTCAATCAGTCTAACAAATAAGAGGATTAGGAAAGGAAGTTCGAAGTCTAAAGGGGATAAGGCTGAAGGTCATCTTCATCAGCTATGAACCTGGGAGCAAGACATAAAGGCTTTATGATCCTACCGGGGAACGAGCTCACGTGTCACGCAATATTGTCTTTGATGAGAACACCTTATGGTAGTGGAACGACGTGGTCGTGGCAGACCAAAACCCAGAACAATTCACAGTGGAGTACTTCGTCACCGAGCCGGGAGAAGGAGCACAACACCAGGCACTATCACCGCTGCTAACAATTGCACTAGGCACGTCTACACAAACACCGAGCACAACTCTTAATGCGCCCCTTGAACTAGTGGAGTTCGCAACACCACGTACTATGGATTTAACGCTAGATGTCGATCACGATGATGGTCTAACGGCTAGGTAGCGGATTATTGAAGACCTACTAGGAGAAGGTGAACCACTGGGACTGGCGGCACGCGAGCTCGAAGAAAAGGTGTCAAATTGCATGCCATCAGCGCAGATGAACCGAACTCTTTCGCCGAAGTAGAGAACAACCCATGCTGGCTGAAGGCAATGCAGGAAGTGATGACGTCCATCACTGACAATAAGATGTGTTGTTTAGAGGAGCTGGCTGAAGGCAATGCAGGAAGTGATGACGTCCATCACTGACAATAAGATGTGTTGTTTAGAGGATATGCCGTAAGGACACCGAGCCATGGTATTCAAGCTAAAGCATAACGAAGAGGGAGAAGTTTTGAAGCACAAGGCCCGTCTGGTGGTGAACGACTACGTCCAGAAGCAAGGGGTGGACTTCGAAGAGGTGTTCGCCGGTGGAAAGGTTGAAATCTGTTCGCCTGTTGCTGGCGATCGAGGGACATCACTCCTGGAAGGTCCACCACATGAACGTGAAGTCAGCTTCCCTCAACGAAGAGCTGAAGGAGACCGTCTACGTCCGACAACCACCTTGCTTCATCGATAACGACAACTCCGGCAAGGTACTGCACTTGCACAAGGCGCTCTACGGGTTTCGACAAGCACTACGAGCCTGGAACAAGAAGCTCGACAGTACCCTGTTATCGCTCAAGTTCAAGCATTGTGCCTCTAAGCATGGGATGTAGACGCGCGACCAAGGCGAGCAGTGGCTGATCGTGGAAGTGTACGTCGATGATCTCATAATCACTAGAGGCAACATGAAAGTTCTTGGAAGATTAAACAGGGAAATGTGAAAGCCTTCAAAATGAGCGACCTCGGCGCACTCAACTACTACCTTGGCATCGAAGTGCAGCAGAGTACTCGCCAATGGAGGCCTCACTCAAATTGACGAGAACCTTTCCCTGGTAGGGGCATTTAAAAACTGAGGCATGCATTATAATTGTGCTTGGTGCTTCTCCCTTGTACAAATTTTCAATCAACATCGATTTGTGATGGTCTTTGTACGAGAACTAACTAAACAATCATATTTTGAGAACTAACTAAACAATCATATTTTGAGAACTAACTAAACAATCATATTTTGAAACTTTTAAAGTGTAGTGGTGAGTTCACTATTCATATCTACCACGGAATCTACCACGGAACGAGGTCTATTTCTTAGCGTTGAAAAGTTCGACACAAGTCCATAAACGGAGGTAGTAGATATTAACCACTTTGCCACGAGTTTTGCCTAACAATAAACATGGATGGATGTCAGAAGTGGGATTTGAACCCACGCCCTCTTACGAGGACCAGAACTTGAATCTGGCGCCTTAGACCACTCGGCCATCCTGACTACTAATTGTGCATTCATGGATTGGTTTGGGAGGGGAATTTATCATTCCGTATATGGGTGTGTAAACGTCTCCCAAGTAGACGCGTTTTAAAACTGTGAGGCTGACTACGGTATGTAACGGATTAAAATAGATAATATCTACTGGCTGTTGGAGAGAGGAACGAAACAATCCTAATAAGGGTGCGAAAACCTCTCCCTAATAGGCGCGTTTTAAAACTGTGAGGCCCATGGCAATACCTACTGGGCAAGAATGAACAATGTCTGGTAGCAGTGGGCTTGGACTTTTAAAAATGAAATCAGAGCTAGTCACTAGGCGATGTGCCAGTGAGGACGTTTGGCACTCAGAAGGGGTCGATAGTGAGATCCCACATCGACTAGAGAGGTAAAGAAACATTTCTTGCAAGGGTCTGAAAACCTATCCATAGTAGATTCGGTTTAAAACCGTGAGAGATACCGAGACGTAACGAACGAAAGTAGACAATATCAACTAACGATGGTCTTGGATTGTAATAAAATATTGGTTGGAATAGCTCAGTTTGCACCAGGTTGGAGGTTCAAGCCCTCCTTCTAGCGATGTGTGAATCAAGCGTGCATTAATATTTGTGTTTGGTACTTCTCCCTGGTACAAATTTTCAATCAACATCGATTTGGGATGGTCTCATATACGAGAACTGACAAAACAATCATGTTTTGACGCTTTTAATGTTCACAATTGATATCCACCACGGAACGAGTTCCATTTCTTAGCGTTGAAAAGTTAGACACGAGCCCATAACGGTGGTAGTAGATATTATCCACTTTGCCACGAGTTTTGCCTAACCAATAAACATCGATGGAGGTCAGAAGTGGGATTTGAACCCACGCCCTCTTACGAGGACCAGAACTTGGCTGACACGTTTTAAAACTGTTAATATCTACTGGCTGTTGGAGAGAGAAACGAAACAATCCTAATAACGAAACAATCCTAATAAGGGTTCGAAAACCTCTCCCTAATAGGCGCGTTTTAAAACTGTGAGGTCCATGGCAATACCTACTGGCCAAGAATGAACAATGTCTGCTGGCAGTGGGTTTGGAATTTTACAAATGAAATAAGAGCTAGTCACTAGGCGATGTGCTAGTGAGGATGCTTGGCACTCAGAAGGGATCGATACTGAGATCCCACATCGATTAGAGAGGTGAAGAAACATTTCTTGCAAGTGTCTGAAAACCTATCCATAGTAGATACAGTTTAAAACCGTGAGGGAGATACCGAGACGTAACGAATGAAATCAGACAATATCAACTAATGGTGGTCTTGGATTATAGAAAATGATTGGTTGGAATAGCTCAGTTGGTTAGAGCGTGTGGTTGTTAACCATAAAGATAGAGGTTCAAGCCCTCCTTCTAGCGATGTGTGAATGAAGCGTGCCTTATAATTGTGTTTGCTGCTTCTTCTCCCTGGTATAAATTTTCAATCAACATCGATTTGTGATGGTCTCCACGAGAACTAACTAAACAATCATGTATTGACACTTTTTAAAAGCAGTGCTGAGTTCACAATTGATATCCACCACCGAGTTCCAAAATAACATGGATGGATGTCAAAAGTGGGATTTGAACCCATGCCCTCTTGCGAGGACCAAAACTTGAGTCTGGCGCCTTAGACCACTCGACCATCCTGACTACTAATCGTGCATTCCTTGATTGGTTTGGGAGGGGAATTTATCATTCCGTATATGGGTGTGTAAACGTCTCCCAAGTAGACACGTTTTAAAACTGTGAGGCTGACTACGATACGTAACGGATTAAAATAGATAATATCTACTGGCTGTTGGAGAGAGGAACGAAACAATCCTAATAAGGGTGCGAAAACCTCTCCCTAATAGGCGCGTTTTAAAACTGTGAGGCCCATGACAATACCTACTGGGCAAGAATAAACAATGTCTGGTAGCAGTGGGCTTGAACTTTTAAAAATGAAATCAGAGCTAGTCACTAGGCGATGTGCCAGTGAGGACGCTTGGTGTCACGGTCATGCTTGTCCAGGGCATGTTGCCCATGGCCGCATGCCCATGACAAGCCAAACCCTTGTCATGTCTTTGCATTCTAGTGTTTTTCCTTTTGTAATAATAGAGCGTATGACACCTCAAAAATATCATGTCTCGGCCTGCCAGAACTAAAATGGCCCAGAATGTACTATAGGGAGATATGACTAGTCGTCAACTTCTCCCTACCCAAGGTTATATATGCTAAGCCGTTGTTATCTTTCTCTTGCTTGCTTATATAACGTCTCTTTCTAAAATCTCTCTCTCTCCTCGTTTTCTAAAACCTTCTTTTAAAACCGAGGCTAGAGGCTCGACCGTATGTCGCTTGGCCGTAGGCGACGCAAGAACAAATTGGCTTAACTCACTTGCCGCTGGAGAGTGAGTGCCGCACAATCGCTAGTCCGCTGCCTTTGAAAGTGCGATTGTGTCAAGTGGTATCAGAGCTTTGTTAGCTCCGTAACGTCATACAGACCGAGATCATGTCGACGACAAAGTCGACACCCAAAGCACAAGCCGACCGGCTTATGCTAATAGAGGAGGAAATGCTGTTCCTCAAAGAAGTCCCTGACACACTCCGTTTCCTGGAAACACGGGTGACCGAACTGAGTGAGAAAGTCGTCCAAGTCGATGCAATGGGCAACCGCCTGGATGGGTTGCCAATCGCAGAACTGATGTTTCGAGTGACCTCGCTCGAAGAAAGAGTTGCTCCTACGAGCAGCCCAAAACCGTCTGATAGTCCGCATAGCTCTGTCGCACACAAAGAGGGACGTGGCGAAGAGTTCGAAGTACTACAAAACACAATGATGAGTTTGTTCAATTGACTGGCTGATTAATTCAGAACAACAGTCGATGACCTCCAAGAAAGGATGGCCGCCATGAGCACTCGAATTGAAGTTACCATGAAAGCCGTGGAAGGCGTCACGGCTGGACAAACTAGTGCAGGATCCAACAAACTAAGGTTCCTAGACCCTAGAGCCTTCAAAGGGAATCGGGACGCCAAAGAGTTGGAGAACTTCATCTTTGACGTCGAACAGTACTTCAAAGCCACAACCGCTTGTACCGACGACAAGAAGGTGACTGTAGCCGCGATGTATCTCATAGACGATGCCAAACTGTGGTGGCGTACGAAGGTGCAAGACATCGAGGATGGATTGTGCACCATTGACTCATGGGAGGACCTCAAGAGAGAGTTGAGGGAACAATTCCTCCCCAAAAACGCAGGGCATATAGGAATGGAGAAAATAGTAGCCCTGAAACACACTGGAAACATACGAGACTACGTCAGACAGTTCTCAACCCTGATGCTGGATATCAGGGGAACAGCAGAGAAGGACAAGGTGTTCTTCTTTATAAATGGTCTACAGCCATGAGCCAAAACAAAGATACATGAGAACAGGGTCCAAACCCTAGCTGCCGCAATGGCCTGTGCCGAGAGACTCGTTGACTGTGGGAACGAAGCAGGATCCCAAAGAAGAGCGACACCAGCCCCAACAAATGGGGGCAAACCATACAGAACACCAGGCCATCGAAATGGAAGCCCCAACAGACCGAGTGGATGGACGGATAGACCTCCTCAAAACAATCAAGCGGGGACATCTCGAGGGCCTTACCATCAAAAGAACCACCCGACGACGCCTTTGCAATGCATACTGTGTAAAGGCCCCCACAAGGTATCCTACTGTTCTCATCGGGCCTCTCTCACTACTCTCCAAGTGTCCATTCAAGAGAGCAATGAGGCAAGGGTCGAGACTTTGCTAGACAAGAAGGAAGATCGCGACAACCCCCGAATGGGCGCAGTCAAATTCTTGTCAGCCCTCCAACGGAAAGTCGAACCGAAGGAGATAATAGAGAAAGGGCTCATGTTCGTAGATGCCACAATAAACTCTCAACCGAGCAAGAGCACTCTGATAGACTCTGGAGCAACCCACAACTTCATTGCCGATAAAGAAGCCAGAAGATTGGGACTCACCATAGGAAAAGACCCGGGGAAAATGAAAGTTGTCAACTCCGAGGCCTTGCCTATTGTGGGAGTTTCTAAAGGAGTCCCCTTCAAAATAGGGGATTGGACTGGAGAGCTAGACCTTGTCATGGTTCGCATGGACGACTTCGACGTGGTACTTGGGATGGAGTTCCTCCTAGAACACAAGGTCATCCCAATGCCATTGGCAAAATGCTTGGTGATCACCGACCGTAACCCCATAGTAATACCTGCAAGCATCAAGCAACCAAGTATCTTTGAATGATCTCGGCCATACAGCTGAAAAGGGAACTCGCACGAGAGGAACCTACATTCATGGTCATACCACTGATAGAAGAAGCAACCACCGAAGAGACTGTCCTAGAGGAAATCAAGGAAGTACTAGACAGCTATACCGACATAATGCCAGAGAGTCTACAACAAACACTACCACCTCGTCGAGGCATTGACCACGAAATCGAACTCCTCCCCGGGGTTAAGCAGCCAGCGAAGAACGCATACCGGATGGCTTCGCCCGAGCTAGCCGAATTAAGGAAACAACTGGACGAGTTGCTGAAGGCGGGATTCATTCGCCCGACAAAGGCACCTTATGGAGCCCCCGTACTGTTCCAGAAGAAGAAGAATGGGACGTTACGTCTGTGCATAGACTATAGAGCCTTAAACAAGGTGACGGTACGCAACAAATATCCTCTGCCGATAATATCCGACTTGTTCGACAAACTTCACGGGGCCAAGTACTTCACGAAGTTGGACTTACGATCAGGATATTATCAAGTACGTATTGCCGAAGGGGACGAACCCAAGACGACGTGCGTAACAAGATATGGGGCCTTTGAATTCCTAGTAATGCCCTTTGACTTGACAAACGCCCCAGCTACGTTCTGCACGTTGATGAACCAGGTTTTCTACGAATACCTGGATCAGTTCGTCATAGTATACCTCGACGACATTGTTGTTTACAGCACAACCCTCGAGGAACACAAAGTGCACTTAAAGCTAGTGTTTGACAAGCTCCGGCAGAACCAGCTGTATGTGAAGAAGGAGAAATGTGCATTCGCACAAACATGCATCAACTTCCTTGGACATGTCGTCAGATGTGGACAAATTAGTATGGATAGCGACAAGATAAAAGCTATCCAAGAATGGAAGGTTCCTACTTCCGTATCTGAGTTGCGGTCCTTCTTAGGACTAGCCAACTACTATAGGCGGTTCGTCGAAGGGTTTTCACGACGAGCCGCCCCATTGACAGAGCTGTTGAAGAAAGACCACCCTTGGTCGTGGTCGAATGATTGTCAAATGGCCTTTGAAAATCTGAAAACAACCATGACGAGGGGTCCTGTCCTCGGGTTGGTAGACGTCACAAAGCCATTTGAAGTAGAAACCGATGCTTCCGACTTTGCTCTAGGTGGGGTCCTTATTCAAGAAGGCCACCCCATCGCTTATGAAAGTCGAAAGCTCAACGATGCCGAGCGAAGATACACTGTCTCCGAGAAAGAAATGCTGGCTGTAGTCCATTGCCTTTGAGTCTGGAGACAGTATCTCTTAGGATCACAATTCGTAGTGAAGACGGATAACAGCGCCACTTGCCACTTCTTTGATCAACCAAAATTAACAGCAAAACAAGCCCGGTGGCAGGAGTCGTTGGCCGAATTCGACTTCAAGTTCGAACACAAAGCAGGAAAGAGTAATCAAGCAGCCGACGCGCTGAGTCGGAAGGGCGAACATGCGGCCCTGTGCATGTTAGCCCATATTCATTCAAGTAAGATCGATGGATCGATACGCGACATCATCAAGGAACATTTACACAAAGACCCATCGGCCAAAGCTGTTGTCGAACTAGCTAAGGCTGGAAAGACACGACAGTTTTGGGTTGAGGGGGACCTCCTGATAACCAAAGGAAACAGATTGTACGTCCCAAGAACGGGGGAACTGAGGAAGAAGCTCATTCAGAAATGTCATGATACCTTATGGGCCGGACACCCTGGGTGGCAAAGAACATACGCCCTAATAAAGAAGGGGTACTTTTGGCCAAATATGCGAGACGACATCATGCAATACACCAAGACGTGCCTCATCTGCCAACAGGATAAGGTCGAGAAAGCCAAAGTCTTTGGACTCTTGGAACCTCTACCCGTGCCAACAAGACCCTGGGAAAGTGTATCTCTGGACTTCATAACACACCGCCCAAAAGTCGGGGAATATGACGCCATCTTGGTTATTGTAGACCGGTTCTCAAAATATGCGACATTCATCCCCACTCCCAAATTATGCTCGGCGGAACTCACAGCCCAACTATTTTTCAAACACGTTGTAAAGCTATCGGGCATTCCATCGAGCATCATCAGTGATAGGGATGGTAGATTCATTGGGACATTCTGGACTGATTTATTCGCTTTCTTGGGAACAACCTTAAACATCTCCTCGAGTTATCACCCTCAAACCGATGCACAGATAGAACGGTTCAATTGCTTGCTCGAAGAATACTTACGTCACTTCGTCGATGCTCGCCAAAAGAACTGGATACAATTGTTAGATGTCGCCCAATTTTGCTTCAATTGTCAAACAAGCTCGTCTACAGGGAAGAGTCCCTTCGAAATTGTAAGTGGACGACAACCGGCCTTACCCCATATTATTGATTATCCTTATGCAGGAAAAAACCCTCAAGCTCACAACTTTACAAGAGAATGGAAGCAGACGACAGATATAGCCCGGGCATATTTAGAGAAGGCTTCCAAGCATATGAAGAAATGGGCGGACAAGAAGCGTCGCCCCCTTCAATTCCGTGCAGGAGATCAAGTCCTTATCAAGCTGAGACCAGAACAGATCAGATTTCGTAGCCGAAAGGACCAAAGACTAGTTCGTAAATATGAAGGCCCGGTTGAAGTCCTTAAAAAGATCGGGGCTACCTCCTACCGAGTTGCACTACCCACATGGATGAAAATCCACCCCGTCATTCATGTGAGCAACTTGAAGCCCTATCACCCTGATCCAGACGACGACCAACGAAATGCAACCACAAGACTGAACATCGATCTGCAGCAAAAAGAAACAAAGGAAGTGGAAGAGATCCTAGTCGACAGGGTTAGGAAGATAGGAAGACCTGTACGGACGATTCGTGAATTCCTTATCAAATGGAAGAATCTCCCTACAGAGGAAACAAGCTGGGAACGCGCCGAAGATCTGAACTCCGCCGCCACCCACATCGCAAGGTATGAAAGTAGTCGGTTGACAGGGACGTCAACCAATTAGGTGGGGGAGGATGTCACGGTCATGCTTGTCCAGGGCATGTTGCCCATGGCCGCATGCCCATGACAAGCCAAGCCCTTATCATGTCTTTGCATTCTAGTGATTTTCCTTTTGTAATTCTAGAGCGTATGACACCTCAAAAATATCATGTCTAGGCTTGCTAAAACTAAAATGGCCCAGAATGTACTATAGGGGGATATGACTAGTCGTCAACTTCTCCCTACCCAAGGTTATATATGCTAAGCCGTTGTTATCTTTCTCTTGCTTGCTTATATAACGTCTCTTTCTAAAATCTCTCTTTCTAAAATCTCTCTCTCTCCTCGTTTTCTAAAACCTTCTTTTAAAACCGAGGCTAGTGGCTCGACCGTACGTCGCTTGGCCGTAGGCGACGCAAGAACAAATTGGCTTAACTCACTTGCCGCTGGAGGGTGAGTGCCGCACAATCGCTAGTCCGCTGCCTTCGAAAGTGCGATTGTGTCACTTGGCACTCAGAAGGGGTCGATAGTGAGATCCCACATCGACTAGAGAGGTAAAGAAACATTTCTTACAAGGGTCTGAAAACCTATCCATAGTAGATTCAGTTTAAAACCGTGAGAGATACTGAGGCGTAACGAACGAAAGCAGACAATATCAACTAACGGTGGTCTTGGATTGTAACAAAATATTGGCTGGAATAGCTCAGTTTGCACCAGGTTGGAGGTTCAAGCCCACCTTCTAGCGATGTGTGAATGAAGCGTGCCTTATAATTGTGTTTGGTACTTCTCCCTGGTACAAATTTTCAATCAACATCGATTTGGGATGGTCTCATATACGAGAACTGACAAAACAATCATGTTTTGACGCTTTTAATGTTCACAATCGAAAACCTCTCCCTAATAGGCGCGTTTTAAAACTGTGAGGCTCATTGATATACCTACTGGGCAAGAATGAACGATGTCTGCTGGCAGTGGGTTTGGAATTTTACAAATGAAATAAGAGCTACCCACTAGGCGATGTGCCAGCGAGGACGCTTGGCACTCAGAAGGGATCGATAGTGAGATCCCACATCGATTAAAGAGGTGAAGAAACATTTCTTGCAAGGGTCTGAAAACCTATCCATAGTAGATTCAGTTTAAAACCGTTAGGGAGATACTGAGACGTAACGAACGAAAGCAGACAATATCAACTAATGGTGGTCTTGGATTGTAGCAAATGATTGGCTGGAATAGCTCAGTTGGTTAGAGCAACCACAAGGTGGGAGGTTCTCAAGCCCTCCTAGCGATGTGTGAATGAAGCAAGCCTTATAATTGTGTTTGGTTCTTCTCTTCCCTGGTAGAAATTTTCAATCAACATCGATTTGTGATGGTCTCGTGTACGAGAACTAACTAAACAATCATGTTTTGAAACTTTTAAAAAGCAGTGCTGAGTTCACAATTGATATCCACCATGAAACCAGTTCCATTTACTAGCGTTGAAAATTTCTACACAATTCAATTCCATAACGGTTGTTAGTAGATATTATCCACTTTGGAATGAGTTTTGCCTACCAATAAACATGAACTCAGAGCTAGTCACTAGGCGATGTGCCAGTGAGGACTCTTGGCACTCACAAGGGGTCGATAGTGAGATCCCACATCGATTAGAGAAGTGAAGTAACATTTCTTGCAAGGGTCTGATAACCTATCCATACTAGATTCAGTTTAAAACTGTGAGGGAGATACCGAGACGTAACGAACGAAAGAAGACAATATCAAGTAACGGTGGTCTTACCGAGACGTAACGAACGAAAGAAGACAATATCAAGTAACGGTGGTCTTGGATTGTAGCAAATGATTGGCTGGAATAGCTTAGTTGGTTAGAGCGTGTGGCTGTTAACCACAAGGTCAAAGGTTCAAAATGATTGGCTGGAATAGCTTAGTTGGTTAGAGCGTGTGGCTGTTAACCACAAGGTCAAAGGTTCAAGCACTCCTTCTAGCGATGTGTGAATGAAGTGAGCGTGTGGCTGTTAACCACAAGGTCAAAGGTTCAAGCACTCCTTCTAGCGATGTGTGAATGAAGTATGCCTTATAATTGTGTTTGGTGCTTCTTCCTCCCTGGTAGAAATTTTCAATCAACACCTATTTGTGAAGGTCTCGTGTACGAGAGCTAACTAAACAATCATGTTTTGACACTTTTAAAAAGCAGTGCTGAGTTCACAATTGATATCCACCACGGAACTGTTAGTAGATATTATCCACTTTGGCACGAGTTTTGCCTAACAATAAACATGGATGGATGTCAGAAGTGGGATTTGAACCCATGCCCTCTTACAAGGACCAGAACTTAACTACTCGGCCATCCTGACTACTAATTGTGCATTCCTGGATTGGTTTGGGAGGGGAATTTATCATTCCGTATATGGGTGTGTAAACGTCAACCAAGTAGACGCGTTTAAAAACTATGAGGCTGACGACGATACGTAACGGATTAAAAAAGATAATATCTATTGGTTGTTGGAGAGAGGAACGAAACAATCCTAATAAGGATGCGAAAACCTCTCCCTAATAGGCGCGTTTTAAAACTGTGAGGCTCATTGATATACCTACTGGGCAAGGATGAACAATGTCTGCTGGCAGTGGGCTTAGACTTTTAGAAATGAAATCAGAGCTAGTCACTAGGCGATGTGCCAGTGAGGACGCTTTGCACTCAGAAGGGATCGATAGTGAGACCCCACATCGATTAGAGAGGTGAAGAAACATTTCTTGCAAGGGTCTGAAAACTTATCCATAGTAGATTCGGTTTAAAACCGTTAGGGAGATACCGAGACGTAACGAACGAAAGCAGACAATATCAACTAACGGTGGTCTTGGATTGTAGCGAATGATTGGCTGGAATAGCTCAGTTCGTTAGAGCGTGTGGCTGTTAACCACAAGGTTGGAGGTTCAAGCCCTCCTTTTAGCGATGTGTGAATGAAGCATGCCTTATAATTGTGTTTGGTTCTTCTCTTCCCTGGTAGAAATTTTCAATCAACATCGATTTGTGATGGTCTCGTGTACGAGAACTAACTAAACTATCATGTTTTGACACTTTTAAAAAGCAGTGCTGAGTTCACAATTGATATCCACACCACAGAACGAGTTCCATTTCTTAGCGTTGAAAATTTCGACACAATCCCATAACGGTTGTTAGTAGATATTATCCACTTAGGCACGAGTTTTGCCTAACAATAAACATGGATGGATGTCAGAAGTGGGATTTGAACCCATGCCCTCTTACAAGGACCAGAACTTGAGTCTGGCGCCTTAAACCACTCGGCCATCCTGACTACTAATTGTGCATTCCTGGATTGGTTTGGGAGGGGAATTTATCATTCCGTATATGGGTGTGTAAACGTCAACCAAGTAGACGCGTTTAAAAACTGTGAGGCTGACGACGATACGTAACGGATTAAAATAGATAATATCTATTGGCTGTTGGAGAGAGGAACGAAACAATCCTAATAAGGATGCGAAAACCTCTCCCTAATAGGCGCGTTTTAAAACTGTGAGGCTCATTGATATACCTACTGGGCAAGGATGAACAATGTCTGCTGGCAGTGGGCTTAGACTTTTAGAAATGAAATCAGAGCTAGTCACTAGGCGATGTGCCAGTGAGGACGCTTTGCACTCAGAAGGGATCGATAGTGAGACCCCACATCGATTAGAGAGGTGAAGAAACATTTCTTGCAAGGGTCTGAAAACTTATCCATAGTAGATTCAGTTTAAAACCGTTAGGGAGATACCGAGACGTAACGAACGAAAGCAGACAATATCAACTAACGGTGGTCTTGGATTGTAGCGAATGATTGGCTGGAATAGCTCAGTTCGTTAGAGCGTGTGGCTGTTAACCACAAGGTTGGAGGTTCAAGCCCTCCTTTTAGCGATGTGTGAATGAAGCATGCCTTATAATTGTGTTTGGTTCTTCTCTTTCCCGGTAGAAATTTTCAATCAACATCGATTTGTGATGGTCTCGTGTACGAGAACTAACTAAACTATCATGTTTTGACACTTTTAAAAAGCAGTGCTGAGTTCACAATTGATATCCACACCACAGAACGAGTTCCATTTCTTAGCGTTGAAAATTTCGACACAATCCCATAACGGTTGTTAGTAGATATTATCCACTTAGGCACGAGTTTTGCCTAACAATAAACATGGATGGATGTCAGAAGTGGGATTTGAACCCACGCCCTCTTACGAGGACCAGAACTTGAGTCTGGCGCCTTAGACCACTCGGCCATCCTGACCACTAATTGTGCATTCCTGGATTGGTTTGGGAGGGGAATTTATCATTCCGTATATGGGTGTGTAAACGTCTCCCAAGTAGACGCGTTTAAAAACTGTGAGAATGACGACGATAGGTAACGGATTAAAATAGATAATATCTACTGGATGTTGGAGAGAGGAACGAAACAATCCTAATAAGGGTGCGAAAACCTCTCCCTAATAGGCGCGTTTTAAAATTGTGAGGCTCATGGCAATACCTACTGGGCAAGGATGAACAATGTATGCTGGCAGTGGGCTTGGACTTTTACAAATGAACACAGAGCTAGTCACTAGGCGATGTGCCAGTGAGGACGCTTGGCACTCAGAAAGGGTCGATAGTGAGATCCCACATCGATTAGAGAGGTGAAGAAATATTTCTTACAAGTGTCTGAAAACCTATCCATAGTAGATACAGTTTAAAACCGTGAGGGAGATACCGAGACGTAAAGAACGAAATCAGATAATATCAACAAATGGTGGTCTTGGATTGTAGCAAATGATTGGTTGGAATAGCTCAGTTGGTTAGAGCGTGTGGCTGTTAACCACAAGGGCGGAGGTTCAAGCCCTTCTCTTAGCGATGTTGTGAATGAAGCATGCCTTATAATTGTGTTTGGTGCTTCTCCTCCCTAGTAGAAATTTTCAATCAACATCGATTTGTGATGGTCTCGTGAACGAGAACTAACTAAACTATCATGTTTTGACACTTTTAAAAAGCAGTGCTGAGTTCACAATTGATATCCACCACACAGAACGAGTTCCATTTCTTAGCGTTGAAAATTTCGACACAATCCCATAACGGTTGTTAGTAGATATTATCCACTTAGGCACGAGTTTTGCCTAACAATAAACATGGATGGATGTCAGAAGTGGGATTTGAACCCACACCCTCTTACGAGGACCAGAACTTGAGTCTGGCGCCTTAGACCACTCGGCCATCCTGACCACTAATTGTGCATTCCTGGATTGGTTTGGGAGGGGAATTTATCATTCCGTATATGGGTGTGTAAACGTCTCCCAAGTAGACGCGTTTAAAAACTGTGAGAATGACGACGATAGGTAACGGATTAAAATAGATAATATCTACTGGATGTTGGAGAGAGGAACGAAACAATCCTAATAAGGGTGCGAAAACCTCTCCCTAATAGGCGCGTTTTAAAATTGTGAGGCTCATGGCAATACCTACTGGGCAAGGATGAACAATGTATGCTGGCAGTGGGCTTGGACTTTTACAAATGAACACAGAGCTAGTCACTAGGCGATGTGCCAGTGAGGACGCTTGGCACTCAGAAAGGGTCGATAGTGAGATGCCACATCGATTAGAGAGGTGAAGAAATATTTCTTACAAGTGTCTGAAAACCTATCCATAGTAGATACAGTTTAAAACCGTGAGGGAGATACCGAGACGTAAAGAACAAAATCAGACAATATCAACAAATGGTGGTCTTGGATTGTAGCAAATGATTGGTTGGAATAGCTTAGTTGGTTAGAGCGTGTGGCTGTTAACTAAACTAAACAATCAACATCGATTTGTGATGGTCTCATGAACGAGAACTAACTAAACAATCATGTTTTGACACTTTTAAAATGAAATGCTGAGTTCAATTGATATCCACCACGGAACGAGTTCCATTTCTTAGCGTTGTAAATTTCAACACAATCCCATAACGGTTGTTAGTAGATATTATCCACTTTGGCACGAGTTTTGCCTAACAATAAACATGGATGGATGTCAGAAGTGGGATTTGAACCCACGCCCTCTTACGAGGACCAGAACTTGAGTCTGGCGCCTTAGACCACTCGGCCATCCTGACCACTAATTGTGCATTCCTGGATTGGTTTGGGAGGGGAATTTATCATTCAGTATATGGGTGTAAACGTCTCCCAAGTAGACGCGTTTAAAAACTGTGAGGCTGACGACGATACGTAACGAATTAAAATAGATAATATCTACTGGATGTTGGAGAGAGGAACGAAACAATCCTAATAAGGGTGCGAAAACCTCTCCCTAATAGGCGCGTTTTAAAACTGTGAGGCTCATGGCAATACCTACTGGGCAAGGATGAACAATGTATGCTGGCAGTGGGCTTGGACTTTTACAAATGAACACAGAGCTAGTCACTAGGCGATGTGCCAGTGAGAACGCTTGGCACTCAGAAAGGGTCGATAGTGAGATCCCACATCGATTAGAGAGGTGAAGAAATATTTCTTACAAGTGTCTGAAAACCTATCCATAGTAGATACAGTTTAAAACCGTGAGGGAGATACCGAGACGTAAAGAACGAAATCAGATAATATCAACTAATGGTGGTCTTGGATTGTAGCAAATGATTGGTTGGAATAGCTCAGTTGGTTAGAGCGTGTGGCTGTTAACCACAAGGTTGGAGGTTCAAGCCCTTCTCTTAGCGATGTTGTGAATGAAGCCATGCCTTATAATTGTGTTTGGTGCTTCTCCTCCCTAGTAGAAATTTTCAATCAACATCGATTTTGTGATGGTCTCGTGAACGAGAACTAACTAAACAATAATGTTTTGACACTTTTAAAATGAAATGCTGAGTTCAATTGATATCCACCACGGAACGAGTAACATTTCTTAGCGTTGAAAATTTCAACACAATCCCATAACGGTTGTTAGTAGATATTATCCACTTTGGCACGAGTTTTGCCTAATAATAAACATGAATGGATATGTCAGAAGTGGGATTTGAACCCACGCCCTCTTACGTGGACCAGAACTTGAGTCTAGCGCCTTAGACCACTCGACCATCCTGACTACTAATTGTGCATTCCTTGATTGTTTTGGGAGGGGAATTTATCATTCCGTATACGGGTGTGTAAACGTCTCCCAAGTAGACGCGTTTTAAAATTGTGAGGCTGACGACGATACGTAACGGATTAAAATAGATAATATCTACTTGCTGTTGGAGAGAGGAACGAAACAATCCTAATAAGGGTGCGAAAACTTCTCCCTAATAGGCGCGTTTTAAAACTGTGAGACTCATGGCAATACCTCCTAGGCAAGAATGAACAATGTCTGTTAGCAGTGGGCTTGGACTTTTACAAATGAAATCAGAGCTAGTTACTAGGCGATGTGCCAGTGAGGACTCTTGGCATTCAGAAGTAGTTGATAGTGAGATCCCAGATCATGAACAATAACTGCTAGCAGTGGGCTTGGACTTTTACAAATGAAATCAGAGCTAGTTACTTTGCACAACAAATGAAATCAGAGCTAGTTACTTGGCACAACAAATGAAATCAGAGCTAGTTACTAGGCGACGTGCCAGTGAGGACTCTTGGCATTCAGAAGGAGTTGATAGTGAGATCCCAGATCGATTAGAGAGAATGACGATGCGTAACGGATTAAAAAAGATAATATCTATTGGTTGTTGGAGAGAGGAACGATGCGTAACGGATTAAAGTAGATAATATCTATTGGCTGTTGGAGAGAGGAACGAAACAATCCTAATAATGGTGCAAAAACCTCTCCCTAATAGGCGCGTTTTAAAATTGTGAGACTCATGGCAATACCTACTGAGCAAGAATGAACAATGTCTGCTAGCAGTGGGCTTGGACTTTTACAAATGAAATCAGAGCTAGTCACTAGGCGATGTGCTAGTGAGGACTCTTGGCATTCAGAAGGAGTTGATAGTGAGATCCCAGATCGATTAGAGAGAACGACGATGCGTAACGGATTAAAGTAGATAATATCTATTGGCTGTTGGAGAGAGGAACGAAACAATCCTAATAATGGTGCGAAAACCTCTCCCTAATATGTACGTTTTAAAACTGTGAGACTCATGACAATACGTACTAGGCAAGAATTAACAATGTCTACTAGCAGTGGGCTTGGACTTTAGCAGTGGGCTTGGACTTTTACAAATGAAATCATAGCTAGTCACTATGCGATGTGCCAGCGAGGACTTTTGGCATCAGAAGGTGTTGATAGTGAGATCCCAGATCGATTAGAGAGGTGAAGAAACATAGGCGATGTGCCAGTGAGGACTTTTGGCATTCAGAAGGGGTTGATAGTGAGATCCCAGATCCATTAGAGAGGTGAAGAAACGTTTCTTGCAAGGGTCTGAAAACCTATCCATAGTAGATTCGGTTTAAAACTGTGAGGTTGATAACGAAGTTAAAATATCATCACTAGCCCAATAGGGTTAAGCCCAACCATTGAGTGACTATATTTCTGTTAAGAAAATAATTGATTTTAGGAATAAATTTAGGAAAATGATTTAGGTATTTTAGGAAAATGTTGAGAAATTTTTGGAATAGATTTACTATATTTAGTACCCCTCCACCGACCCTAAATTTCCACATACTCAGAGTCTCTACTAAAGTTTCATGCTTATAACTCTTATATGAGTCATGGTTGTGTTTAAATACGAAATACTTAAATTTAGAAAAAATAAAAACAAATACAAAATAATTTAAAACAATGAAATGCAAATTCTAACTTAAACTAGAAATTTAAATGAGTCTACTCTATGCACGTGTCACAGTCTCTACTCGTGATACCGCCATCCTCCATACAAGTGCGCCTTGTCTTCACCTGGAAAATGATGTGGCACACGGCCTGAGTATTTCAAAGAATACTCAGTAAGTGGCCGCACTATAGGGGGCCATGCAAATGCAAACACATGCAATCATGATTTAAGGACATATCTCTAATCATCTTAAGGGGTGCCTCGACAAATTGGATGTGTAGTACTTCCCTACACACAATTCACACGTGTGAGTGTGAATCTTCAGGGTGCTCGCACACCTTTTGTCCCTCTAGTCAAGCTAATCCGTAGCGACGTCCAGAGGTCAGCGAAACTCCATAGTGTCATGCACCTCATGAACACCCTCATCTGTGTGCATTTGTGCTCGTGCACATTCGCACTCATCATCATACTGTGCGCATCCGCACTCATCATCTCTAAAGGAAGTAGCCCTATGCTTATGATTATACAATATGCATGAGGTCCCTCTAAATCCATCATAATGTCTCTTCTGACACAACCTTCTAGTCTCATCTCTTTGTTAATCTAGGTAATACATACTCATGGATATTTATATTAATATCATTTTCATGCTCTTAGAGTTGTGTCCTATGTCGATCTAATGACATGATGCAATATGGCACTCATCATCATATAACATGCTCAATATGGAAAACATCATCATATTAAGGTAAAACATCATGCAATCATCATACTCATCATATTAAGGTAAAACATCATGCAATCATCATACTCATCATATTTCCATAAAGTGCATCAAGCATATCAAATACGTCATTCATCGAAATATATATATACTATGCACATCATCAAACATCATAACTCATACATTATCATACACTCGTACATCATCATATACTAGTATACGACATCATACATCGTCATAACTCATACATCATCACATACTATCATATGACATCGTCCGACACAGTTCATACATCATCATAATTTATACAATTTTTAGCCTATCCTATAGTAAGTTCACTTACCTGATTAGCTTAGGCGAGTGTTATCAATTTATCCTTAATGAAAGTTCGATTTTGTCCTTTGTATTCAAGTCAACCTATATGAATCCATGATATCAATTTCCCGTTCAACTTTCTAACTCTTACAATGGTTCATGTGCTAGACTTCATGCGAGCATTAAAGACTTTGTATGAGTAAAGTCTTGGAACGGTTATAACATCCATCTATATAATATATATATATATAACTCTATTTTTATTAAGATTTCATTTTCTAGTATTACCATCTTAAGAATTTGATGTTATTATTTGAAGTGACAGTATTTCGTGCTTTCTTGCCATTTGATATTTAATTTGACCTTTCATTTTCTATATGTACTCTCCTTATCTTTTAATATTTGTTGCCTTATGATATTTCTGATCTTTCATTTTTTTGTTGCCGTCTAATATTTATGATCTTTCATTTTCTTATTGATATTTAATCTGATCTTCCATTTTCTTTGTGTGTACATGTACCTCCCTTTATCTTTTAATTTGTGTTCAGAAATATTTTCTCTTACTTCCAAATCTTTCACATTTATTATTAGCCAATTTTTAATCAGTTCTTTACTCTTAATTTTTTTTTGTTTTATTTTGTTGTTAATAGTATTATGTATTTTCCTTTTTTTTTTTCTTTTGATTTTGTTAGGCCTTTCTCCTGCCTATTTTTATTCTCTATATTCTAATGGATTCTTCTTCCCCAAATCTTTCATGTTTCTATATTTTTGTTTTCTTGTTTCAATTTTGGATTCTCTGTATTTTTCTTCCTTGTATTCTAATGGATCTTTCTTTCCGAATCTTTACTGTTTCTTTATTATTATTATTATTTTATTCTTGATTTACATTCATAGATAGTATTAGTTTCTAATTTAATCATCATTTAGCTAATGATTTACCATAATTCATACAAAATTATTGACCTAAATAATTGTGAAGTCAAGATTTTAGATATAATTGGTTGTGATTTCCTAGAATGAAATTTAGGATAAACTAAAAGGAATGATTTAATGTGTACCATTACAACCACACCCCTCTTCAGTAAATCTACGCCTACCGGTGAAGGCCATTTTCATTTTCTACGGGTGAAGGCCATTTTCGTTTTTCTCAAATCTGACGTTTTTTTTCATTCTGTTTTATTTTTTTTTTCTTTTCCAAGAATAACAACATCTCTCTCATGGAAATTTACCATTTTTTTTTTGTTTTTTTAGAATTGTTTGACAATTGGAGGAGGTGTTGAGACAGTTGTGGAAGAAGTTTGGTTGTATTAGTGGAGAGATGGTATTATTTACGATTTTATTATTATTTATTCTATTCTATTCTATTTTGTACCGTTGTTCGAACCATACTTAGTTCATAAATCCCAAGCAATACAAAGTAGTAGTCTATAGAGTGTTTTGTAAATCTCTTCTCGATTGATCTTAATAAAGTGTGCGAGTGTTTCCTATAGAGAGTTGTGTTCAACAATCTGGTATCAGAGCCAAGTTAGTGTGGGTTATCTGATCGCTTGGAATTCTTAGTATGCATTGTGGTTGCAACTCTGCCTGATCTTCCACATTAGAAACAATTTCTTGAGATTAGTAGTGAGTGAGTTTATTTTGTGTCGTGAGTAGTCTGTGACTCTACAAGTCTTGTGTCGAAAGAGCTTGTTTAGTATTACTGAGGTATAGCCAACACGATGGGTGATTTCCAAATCATTGGAGGATAAAAAAACTCAACAACAACAACTACAACACGTGGGCAACTTGCATGATGTCCTATTTACAAGGACATGATCTTTAGGAGATCGTTGGCGGGTGTGAAACTATGCCGCTAGAGGATGATTCTAACGGTGCCTTGCGCAAATGGAGAATCAAAGCAGGCAGACGACCACAATCAGAGAAGAGATGTTAGAGCATATTTGGGATGACAAGACACCAAAAGAAGTATGGGACACGATTGTGATGTTGTTCTCAAAGAAGAACGATACGAGGCTACAACTTCTGGAGAATGAGTTGTTGTCAATTTCACAACGTGACATGACGATTGCTCAGTACTTCCACAAGGTCAAGTCGATCTATCGGGAAATTACTGAACTGGACCCGAAGTCTGCCATTGTAGAATCTTGAATGAAGAGGATTATAATCCACAGATTGCGACCAGAATAGAGAAGCTTTATTATTGTTGTACAAGGATGATCCACTTAACCATCACTTGTAGAGTTTAAAAATTTTTTAGCCAGCCAAGAAGCCATAGCTAAACAAATAGGAGGCATCCCATTGAAGGGTGAAGAAGAAGCACTCTACACAAGTGAAAATTTGAGCAATAATAGGTCGTCTACCAAACGTGGATACAATGGTGACAAAAGAAGAAGTCACTGAGGAACTGTACAACCAGGGAGAGCTTAGAAGAATGATAACAATAACTCTCATGGGAAGAGATTTAGAGGCATTCGCTACAATTGCTGGAAGAAGGGCCACATGTCTAGAGATTGTTGGTCTAAGAAAAAATCTATCGAAAGCAATGTGGCATCCTCCAACAGGGAGATGGAGGAGGAATGGGATGTAGAGGTATTGTATGCCATAGAAGAAGATGAGCTAGCACTCATGGCGATGATGGGAGACCATATCGATTATGAGAATGATTGGATCATTGATTCAGGATACCCTAACCACATAATTGACAATCAAAGTGGTGCAATGGAAGAGGGGTGTCCCTCAGAGAAGGAAGTATTACCAGGCCTTGAGCAAATTGAAGAAATTCTTCTGACAGGAGAGAAAACTGAAGAGATTCTTCCACAAAAGATGGTGGAACAAACGGTACACATTTGCTAAAGTGTTGATGTGCCTAAAGATTCAAGTGATGCTAGTGTTGGTGAACAAGAAGTGACTCAACCAAGCGAACCTAGTGAAAAACAAAGGGCACCTCAACAACTAAGACAATTAGAAATAATCCAAAAGCCATGTCTAGAGTATGCCAACACAACTATTGTAAAAGACGAAGTTAATAAGCCAGAGATATATAAGGATGTGTCACAAAACTCGGTTTGGCAAAAAGTGATGGAGGAAGAAATTATAGCCCTGGAGCAAAATCAAACTTGGGAATTAGTGTCAAGATCAAGAGATGTTAAATCTATCTTTTGCAAGTGGATTTACAAAATAAGTATACCCCGGATGGATCAATCGTGAGATACAAAACTCAGACTGTAGATCAAAGGTTCTCTCAACAATATGGACTAGACTATGATGAAACATTTAGTCCAGTGGCAAAGATCATTATTGTACAAGTTCCTTCAGTACTTGCGGTAAATAAAGATTGAAAATTTTGGCAAATGGATATGAAGAATATTTTCTTGCATAGAGAGTTGGACCAGGAGATCTACATGAACCAAACAAATGGATTCGAAAAGGAAGTTGGAGTCCTTAGTCAGTATCTGTGAAGTCTAAAGAAGCCTCATTTGAATGCGGCTCGATGGACCTTGAGATATGTCAATCGATATCACGATACTCGAAGATCAAGCACCAGGTATGTGTTCAAGCTCAGTTCGACAACAATTTATTGGTGTAACAAAAGACAACCAACTGTATCATTGTCAACTAGAGAAGCAGAGTACAGAGCAGCGGCGGGAGCAGCTCAAAAATGTACATGGCTGAAACTTCTGATGAAAGATTGGCACCAGAAAGTTGACTATTCGATACCACTTCAATGCAACAACCAATCTGTGATTTGTCTAGTAGAAAATTCGATGTTTCATGGCAAAACAAAGCATGTGGAAGTAGTAGACTTGTCTACAAAAGAGCTGAATACTTGCCCATATGAGAGCTTTCGCTGTGGTGCAGCGAATGAGAACTAGTACTGACGGGAGTGTTAAAATATCATCATTAGCCTAATAGGGTTAAGCCCAACCATTGCATGAGTGACTATATTTATGTTAAGAAAATGATTTAGGATTTTAGGAATAAATTTAGGAAAATGATTTAGGAATTTTAAGAATAAATTTAGGAAAATGATTTAGGAATTTTAGGAATAAATTTAGGAAAATGATTTAGGGGAAAAAGTTGAAAATTTTAGAAATAGATTGACTAAATACCCTCCACCCTATTTAGTTCATGGTCCCAAGAAACACAAAGTAAATACCCTCCACTTTACTTAGTTCATTGGTCCCAAGAAACACAAAGTAAATACCCTCCACCCTACTTAGTTGTGTTAAAGTGTGAGAGTTCCCACAGAGAGTTGGTGTTCAACAAATGATACATAAGGAACGAAAGTAGACAATATCAACCAACGGTTGGTCTCATGGTCCCAAGAAACACAAAGTAAATACCCTCCACTTTACTTAGTTCATTGGTCCCAAGAAACACAAAGTAAATACCCTCCACCCTACTTAGTTGTGTTAAAGTGTGAGAGTTCCCACAAAGAGATGTGTTCAACAAATGATACATAAGGAACGAAAGTAGACAATATCAACCAACGGTTGGTCATAATAAAGTGTGCGAGAAGGAAAGTAGACAATATTAACTAATACTAGTCTTGGATTATAAGAGATGATTGGTTGGAATAGCTTAGTTGGTTAGAGTTTGTTGGAATAGCTTAGTTGGTTAGAATTTGTTGGAATAGCTTAGTTGGTTAGAGTTTGTGCTGTTAACCACAATGTTGGAGGTTCAAGCCCTCTTTCTAGTGATGAGAATGAAGCATACCTTATAATTGTGTCTGGTGCTTCTCTCTAGTACAAATTTTCAATCAACGTTGGTTTGTGATGGTCTCGTGACGAGAACTAACTCAACCTTGTTTTGACACTTGGAATCTACTAAGTTCTTATCATTTGTTAAGCTTTCGACCCTAAGTAAATATTATCTACTTTGGCTCGCTTTTTGCCTAACAATAATATGAGATGTCAAAAGTGGGATTTTAACCCACACCATCTTACAAGGACCAGAACTTACCATGCGTTCCAAGATTAGTTTGAGAGGGAATTTGGCATTCCGTATATGGGTGTGTAAACGTCTCCCTAGTAGACGTGTTTTAATACTGTGAGGCTGATGACGATACGTAACGGATTAAAATAGATAATATCTACTAGCTGTTGGAGAGAGGAACGAAACAATCCTAATAAGGGTGCTAAAACCTCTTCCCTATAGGCGCGTTTCAAAACTGTGAGGCTGATGACAATACCTAATGGGCAAAAATGGACAATGTCTGTTAGCATTACGCTTGGACTTTTACAAATGATATCAAAGCTAGTCACTAGACGATGTGTCAGTGAGGACACTTGACCATTAGAAGGGGTCGATAGTGAGATCCCACATTGATTAAAGAGGTGAAGAAACATTTCTTATAAGGGTCTGAAAACCTCTCCCTAGTAGATACGGTTTAAAACCGTGAGGGAGATAATGAGACGTAACGAATGAAAGTAGACAATATCAACTAATGGTGATCTTGGATTGTAACAAATGATTGGCTGGAATAACTCAGTTGGGGTTGGTGCTTCTCCCTAAATTTTTCAATCAACTTTGCTTTGCTTTGCTTTGTGTTAAAGTGTGAGAGTTCCCACAGAGAGTTGGTGTTCAAGAAATGATACATAAGGAACGAAAGTAGACAATATCAACCAACGGTTGGTCTCATGGTCCCAAGAAACACAAAGTAAATACCCTCCACCCTACTTAGTTGTGTTAAAGTGTGAGAGTTCCCACAAAGAGATGTGTTCAACAAATGATACATAAGGAACGAAAGTAGACAATATCAACCAACGGTTGGTCATAATAAAGTGTGCGAGAAGGAAAGTAGACAATATTAACTAATACTAGTCTTGGATTATAAGACATGATTGGTTGGAATAGCTTAGTTGGTTAGAGTTTGTTGGAATAGCTTAGTTGGTTAGAATTTGTTGGAATAGCTTAGTTGGTTAGAGTTTGTGGCTGTTAACCACAATGTTGGAGGTTCAAGCCCTCTTTCTAGTGATGAGAATGAGCACTCGAATTGAAGTTACCATGAAAGCCGTGGAAGGCGTCACGGCTGGACAAACTAGTGCAGGATCCAACAAACTAAGGTTCCCAGACCCTAGAGCCTTCAAAGGGAATCGGGACGCCAAAGAGTTGGAGAACTTCATCTTTGACGTCGAACAGTACTTCAAAGCCACAACGGCTTGTACTGACGACAAGAAGGTGACTGTAGCCGCGATGTATCTCATAGACGACGCCAAACTGTGGTGGCGTACGAAGGTGAAAGACATCGAGGATGGATTGTGCACCATTGACTCATGGGAGGACCTCAAGAGAGAGTAAATAATAGCCCTGAAACACACTGGAAACATACGGGACTAAGTCAGACAGTTCTCAACCCTGATGCTTGATATCAGGGGTACAGGAGAGAAGGACAAGGAGATAATAGAGAAAGGGCTCATGTTCGTAGATGCCACAATAAACTCTCAACCGAGCAAGAGCACTCTGATAGACTCTGGAGCAACCCACACCTTCATTGCCGATCAAGAAGCCAGAAGATTGGGACTCACCATAGGAAAAGACCCGGGGAAAATGAAAGCTGTCAACTCCGAGGCCTTGCCTATTGTGGGAGTTTCCAAAGGAGTCCCCTTCAAAATAGGGGATTGGACTGGAGAGCTAGACCTTGTCGTGGTTCGCATGGACGACTTCGACGTGGTACTTGGGATGGAGTTCCTCCTAGAACACAAGGTCATCCCAATGCCATTGGCAAAATGCTTGGTGATCACTGGCCATAACCCCACAGTAATACCTGCAAGCATCAAGCAACCAAGTATCTTTGAATGATCTCGGCCATACAGCTGAAAAGGGGACTCGCACGAGAGGAACCTACATTCATGGCCATACCATTGATAGAAGAAGCAACCACCGAAGAGACTGTCCTAGAGGAAATCAAGGAAGTACTAGACAGCTATACCGACATAATGCCAGAGAGTCTACCACAAACACTACCACCTCGTCGAGGCATTGACCACGAAATCGAACTCCTCCCCGGGGTTAAGCCGCCAGCGAAGAACGCATACTGGATGACTCCGCCCGAGCTAGCCGAATTGAGGAAACAACTGGACGAGTTGCTGAAGGCGGGATTCATTCGCCCGACAAAGGCACCTTATGGAGCCCCCGTACTGTTCCAAAAGAAGAAGGATGGGACGTTGCGTCTGTGCATAGACTATAGAGCCTTTAACAAGGTGACGGTACGCAACAAATATCATCTGCCGATAATATCCGACTTGTTCGACCTACTTCACGGGGCCAAGTACTTCATGAAGTTTGACTTACAATCAGGATATTATCAAGTACGTATTGCCGAAGGGGACGAACCCAAGACGACATGCGTAACAAGATATAAGGCCTTTGAATTCCTAGTAATGCCCTTTGACTTGACAAACGCCCCAGCTACGTTCTGCACGTTGATGAACCA
>NW_019268611.1:52660-54911 GCF_002738365.1 Cucurbita moschata | reverse complement strand
TGAAGACGGATAACAGCGCAACTTGCCACTTCTTTGATCAACCAAAATTAACAGCAAAACAAGCCCGGTGGCAGGAGTCGTTGGCCGAATTCGACTTCAAGTTCAAACACAAAGCAGGAAAGAGTAATCAAGCAGCCGACGCGCTGAGTCGGAAGGGCGAACATGCGGCCCTGTGCATGTTAGCCCATATTCATTCAAGTAAGATCGATGGATCGATACGCGACATCATCAAGGAACATTTACACAAAGACCCATCGGCCAAAGCTGTTGTCGAACTAGCTGAGGCTGGAAAGACACGACAGTTTTGGGTTGAGGGGGACCTCCTGATAACCAAAGGAATCAGATTGTACGTCCCAAGAACGGCGGAACTGAGGAAGAAGCTCATTCAGGAATGTCATGATACCTTATGGGCCGGACACCCTGGGTGGCAAAGAACATACGTCCTAATAAAGAAGGGGTACTTCTGGCCAAATATGCGAGACGACATCATGCAATACACCAAGACGTGCCTCATCTGCCAACAGGATAAGGTCGAGAAAGCCAAAGTCTCTGGACTCTTGGAACCTCTACCTGTGCCAACAAGACCCTGGGAAAGTGTATCTCTTGACTTCATAACACACCTCCCAAAAGTCGGGGAATATGACGCCATCTTGGTTATTGTAGACCGGTTTTCAAAATATGCGACATTCATCCCCACTCCCAAATTATGCTCGGTGGAACTCACAGCCCAACTGTTTTTCAAACACGTTGTAAAGCTATCGGGCATTCCGTCGAGCATCATCAGTGATAGGGATGGCAGATTCATTGGGACATTCTGGACTGAGTTATTCGCTTTCTTGGGAACAACCTTAAACATCTCCTCGAGTTATCACCCTCAAACCGATGGACAGACAGAACGGTTCAATTGCTTGCTCGAAGAATACTTACGTCACTTCGTCGACGCTCGCCAAAAGAACTGGATACAATTGTTAGATGTCGCCCAATTTTGCTTCAATTGTCAAACAAGCTCGTCTACAGGGAAGAGTCCCTTCGAAATTGTAAGTGGACGACAACCGGCCTTACCCCATATTATTGATCATCCTTATGCAGGAAAAAACCCTCAAGCTCACAACTTTACAAGAGAATGGAAGCAGACGACAGATATAGCCCGGGCATATTTAGAGAAGGCTTCCAAGCATATGAAGAAATGGGCGGACAAGAAGCGTCGCCCCCTTCAATTCCGTGCAGGAGATCAAGTCCTTATCAAGTTGAGA
Source organism: Cucurbita moschata (assembly GCF_002738365.1). Lineage (NCBI taxonomy): Eukaryota > Viridiplantae > Streptophyta > Magnoliopsida > Cucurbitales > Cucurbitaceae > Cucurbita > Cucurbita moschata. Next base: position 53,658 of record NW_019268611.1, on the reverse strand, counting down.
CCAGAACAGATCAGATTTGGTAGCCGAAAGGACCAGAGACTAGTTCGTAAATATGAAGGCCCGGTTGAAGTCCTTAAAAAGATCGGGGCTACCTCCTACCGAGTTGCACTACCCGCATGGATGAAAATCCACCCCGTCATTCATGTGAGCAACTTGAAGCCCTATCACCCTGATCCAGACGACGACCAATGAAATGCAACCACAAGACCGAACATTGATCTACAGCAAAAAGAAACAAAGGAAGTGGAAGAGATCCTAGTCGACAGGGTTAGGAAGATAGGAAGACCTGTACGAACGATTCGTGAATGGAAGAATCTCCCTACAGAGGAAAAAAGCTGGGAACGCGCCGAAGATCTGAACTCCGCCGCCACCCACATCGCAAGGTATGAAAGTAGTCGGTTGACAGGGACATCAACCAATTAGGTGGGGGAGGATGTCACGGTCATGCTTGTCCAGGGCATGTTGCCCATGGCCGCATGCCCATGACAAGCCAAACCCTTGTCATGTCTTTGCATTCTAGTGTTTTTCCTTTTGTAATTCTAGAGCGTATGACACCTCAAAAATATCATGTCTAGGCCTGCCAAAACTAAAATGGCCCAGAATGTACTATAGGGGGATATGACTAGTCGTCAACTTCTCCCTACCCAAGGTTATATATGCTAAGCCGTTGTTATCTTTCTCTTGCTTGCTTATATAACGTCTCTTTCTAAAATCTCTCTTTCTAAAATCTCTCTCTCTCCTCATTTTCTAAAACCTTCTTTTAAAATCGAGGCTAGAGGCTCGACCGTATGTCGCTTGGCCGTAGGCGACGCAAGAACAAATTGGCTTAACTCACTTGCCGCTGGAGAGTGAGTGCCGCACAATCGCTAGTCCGCTACCTTCAAAAGTGCGATTGTGTCACTTGGCACTCAGAAGGGGTCGATAGTGAGATCCCACATCGACTAGAGAGGTAAAGAAACATTTCTTGCAAGGGTCTGAAAACCTATCCATAGTAGATT
>NW_019268611.1:32744-51681 GCF_002738365.1 Cucurbita moschata | reverse complement strand
AAGAAACATTTCTTGCAAGGGTCTGAAAACCTATCCATAGTAGATTCAGTTTAAAACCGTGAGAGATACCGAGACGTAACGAACGAAAGCAGACAATATCAACTAACGGTAGTCTTGGATTGTAACAAAATATTGGCTGGAATAGCTCAGTTTGCACCAGGTTGGAGGTTCAAGCCCTCCTTCTAGCGATGTGTGAATGAAGCGTGCCTTATAATTGTGTTTGGTACTTCTCCCTGGTACAAATTTTCAATCAACATCGATTTGGGAGGGTCTCATATACGAGAACTGACAAAACAATCATGTTTTGACGCTTTTAATGTTCACAATTGATATCCACCACGGAACGAGTTCCCTTTCTTAGCGTTGAAAAGTTAGACACGAGCCCATAACAGTGGTAGTAGATATTATCCACTTTGCCACGAGTTTTGCCTAACCAATAAACATCGATGGATGTTAGAAGTGGAATTTGAACCCACGCCCTCTTACGAGGACCAGAACTTGGCTGACTCGTTTTAAAACTGTTTGGCTGACGACGATACGTAACGGATTAAAATAGATAATATCTACTGGCTGTTGGAGAGAGAAACGAAACAATCCTAATAAGGGTTCGAAAACCTCTCCCTAATAGGCTAGGCGCGTTTTAAAACTGTGAGGCTCATGGCAATACCTACTGGGCAAGAATGAACAATGTCTACTGGCAGTGGGTTTAGAATTTTACAAATGAAATAAGAGCTAGCCACTAGGCGATGTGCTAGTGAGGATGCTTGGCACTCAGAAGGGATCGATAGTGAGATCCCACATCGATTAGAGAGGTGAAGAAACATTTCTTGCAAGGGTCTGAAAACCTATCCGTAGTAGATTCGGTTTAAAACCGTGAGGGAGATATCGAGACGTAACGAACGAAAGCAGACAATATCAACTAATGGTGGTCTTGGATTATAGCAAATGATTGGCTGGAATAGCTCAGTTGGTTAGAGCCTGTCAAGGTCGGAGGTTCAAGCTCTCCTTTTAGCGATGTGTGTATGAAGCAAGCCTTATAACTACTGGGCAAGAATGAACAATGTCTACTGGCAGTGGGTTTAGAATTTTACAAATGAAATAAGAGCTAGTCACTAGGCGATGTGCTAGCGAGGATGCTTGGTACTCAGAAGGGATCGATAGTGAGATCCCACATCGATTAGAGAGGTGAAGAAACATTTCTTGCAAGGGTCTGAAAACCTATCCATAGTAGATTCGGTTTAAAACCGTGAGGGAGATATCGAGACGTAACGAACGAAAGCAGACAATATCAACTAATGGTGGTCTTGGATTATAGCAAATGATTGGCTGGAATAGCTCAGTTGGTTAGAGCCTGTCAAGGTCGGAGGTTCAAGCCCTCCTTTTAGCGATGTGTGTATGAAGCATGCCTTATAATTGTGGCTGGAATAGCTCAGTTGGTTAGAGCCTGTCAAGGTCGGAGGTTCAAGCCCTCCTTTTAGCGATGTGTGTATGAAGCATGCCTTATAATTGTGTTTGGTTCTTATCCTCCCTGGTAGAAATTTTCAATCAACATCGATTTGTGATGGTCTCGTGTACGAGAACTAACTAAACAATCATGTTTTGACACTTTTAAAAAGCAGTGCTTCCACCACGAAACCAGTTCCATTTCTTAGCGTAGAAAATTTCGACACAATCCCATAACGGTTGTTAGTAGATACTATCCACTTTGGCACGGTATTAGTAGATATTATCAACTCTGGAATGAGTTTTGCCTAACAATAAACATGGATGGATGTCATCAGAAGTGGGATTTGAACCCACGCCCTCTTACGAGAACCAAAACGTGAGTCTGGCGCCTTAGACCACTCGGCCATCCTGACTACTAATTGTGCATTCCTAGATTGGTTTGGGAGGGGAATTTATCATTCCGTATATGGGTGTGTAAACGTCTCCCAAGTAGACGCGTTTTAAAACTGTGAGGCTGACGACGATACGTAACGGATTAAAATAGATAATATCTACTGGCTGTTGGAGAGAGGAACGAAACAATCCTAATAATGGTGCGAAAACCTCTCCCTAATAGGCGCATTTTAAAACTGTGAGGCTCAGGGCAATACGTACTGGGCAAGGATGAACAATGGCTGGCAGTGGGCTTGGACTTTTACAAATGAACTCAGAGCTAGTCACTAGGCGATGTGCCAGTGAGGACTCTTGGCACTCACAAGGGGTCGATAGTGAGATCCCACATCGATTAGAGAGGTGAAGAAACATTTCTTGCAAGGGTCTGAAAACCTATCCATACTAGATTCGGTTTAAAATTGTGAGGGAGATACCGAGACGTAACGAACGAAAGAAGACAATATCAAGTAACGGTGGTCTTGGATTGTAACAAATGATTGGCTGGAATAGCTTAGTTGGTTAGAGCGTGTGGCTGTTAACCCACAAGGTCAAAGGTTCAAGCCCTCCTTCTAGCGATGTGTCAATGAAGCATGCCAATGAAGCATGCCTTATAATTGTGTTGTGAAGGTCTCACGAGAACAACACAATCCCGTAACAGTTGTTAGTAGATATTATCCACTTTGGCACGAGTTTTGCCTAACAATAAACATGGATGGATGTTAGAAGTGGGATTTGAACCCACGCCCTCTTACGTGGACCAGAACTTGAGTCTGTCGCCTTAGACCACTCAGCCATCCTGACCACTAATTGTGCATTCCTAGATTGGTTTGGGAGAGGAATTTATCATTCCATATATGGGTGTGTAAACATCTCCCAAGTAGACGCGTTTAAAAACTGTGAGGCTGACGACGATACGTAATGGATTAAAATAGATAATATCTACTAGCTGTTGGAGAGAGGAACGAAACAATCCTAATAAGGGTGCGAAAACCTCTTCCTAATAGGCGCGTTTTAAATCTGTGACACTCATGGTAATACCTACTGGGCAAGGATGAACAATGTCTGCTGGTTGTGGGCTTGGACTTTTACAAATGAAATCAGAGCTAGTCACTAGGCGATGTGCCAGTGAGGACGCTTGGTACTCAGAAGGGGTCGATAGTGAGATCCCACATCGATTAGAGAGGTGAAGAAACATTTCTTGCAAGGGTTTGAAAACCTATCCATAGTAGATTCGGTTTAAAACCGTGAGGGAGATACCGAGACGTAACGAACGAAAGCAGACAATATCAACTAACGGTGGTCTCGGATTGTAGCAAATGATTGGCTGGAATAGCTTAGTTGGTTAGAGCGTGTGGCTGTTAACCACAAGGTTGGAGGTTCAAGTCTTCCTTCTAGCGATGTGTGAATGAAGCATGCCTTATAATTGTGTTTGGTGCTTCTCCTCCCTAGTATAAATTTTCAATCAACATCGATTTGTGATGGTCTCGTGTACGAGAACTAATTAAACAATCATATTTTGACACTTTTAAAAAGTAGTGCTGAGTTCACAATTGATATCCACCACGGAACGAGTTCCATTTCTTAGCGTTGAAAAGTTCGACACAAGCCCGGTAGTAGATATTATCCACTTTAGTACGAGTTTGTCCTAACAAAATAACATGGATGGATGTAAAAAGTGGGATTTGAACCCACGCCCTCTTACGAGGACCAAAAAGTTGAGTTTAGCGCCTTAGACCACTCTACCATCCTGACAATTAATTGTGCATTCCTTGATTGTTTTGGGAGGGGAATTTATCATTCCGTATATGGGTGTGTAAACGTCTCCCAGGTAGACGCGTTTTAAAATTGTGAGGCTGACGATGATACGTAACAGATTAAAATAGATAATATCTACTGGTTGTTGGAGAGAGGAACGAAACAATCCTAATAAGGGTGCGAAAACCTCTCCCTAATAGGCGCGTTTTAAAACTGTGAGGCTCATGGCAATACGTACTGGGCAAGGATGAACAATGTCTGCTGGCAGTGGGCTTGGACTTTTACAAATGAACTCAGAGCTAGTCACTAGGCGATGTGCCAGTGAGGACTCTTGGCACTCACGAGGGGTCGATAGTGAGATCCCACATCGATTAGAGAGGTGAAGAAACATTTCTTGCAAGGGTCTGAAAACCTATCCATAGTAGATTCGGTTTAAAACCGTGAGGGAGATACCGAGACGTAACAAACGAAAGCATAAAATATCAACTAACGGTGGTCTTGGATTATAGCAAATGATTGGCTGGAATAGCTTAGTTGGTTAGAGCGTGTGGCTGTTAATCACAAGGTTGGAGGTTCAAGCCCTCCTTTTAGCGATGTGAGAATGAAGCATGCCCTATAATTGTGTTTGATGCTTCTCCTCCCTGGTAAAAATTTTCAATCAAACTCGATTTGTGATGGTCTCGAGAACTAGTACACAATTGATATCCACCACGGAACCAGTTCCATTTCTTAGCGTTGAAAATTTCAACACAATCCCATAACGGTTGTTAGTAGATATTATCCACTTTGGCACGAGTTTTGCCTAACAATAAACAAGGATCGATGTCAGAAGTGGGATTTGAACCCACGCCCTCTTACGAGGACCAGAACTTAAGTCTGGCGCCTTAAACCACTCGGCCATCCTGACTACTAATTGTGCATTCCTGGATTGGTTTGGGAGGGGAATTTATCATTCCGTATATGGGTGTGTAAACGTCTCCCAAGTAGACGCGTTTAAAAACTGTGAGGCTGACGACGATACGTAACGAATTCCGTATATGGGTGTGTAAACGTCTCCCAAGTAGACGCGTTTAAAAACTGTGAGGCTGACGACGATACGTAACGAATTAAAATAGATAATATCTACTGGCTGTTGGAGAGAGGAACAGAGGAACGAAACAATCCTAATAAGGGTGCGAAAACCTCTCCCTAATAGGCGCGTTTTAAAACTGTGAGGCTCATGGCAATACCTACTGGGCAAGGATGAACAATGTCTGGTAGTAGTGGGCTTGGACTTTTACAAATGAAATCAGAGCTTGTCACTAGGCGATGTGCCAGTGAGGACGCTTGGCACTCAGAAGGGGGTCGATAGTGAGATCCCACATCGATTAGAGAGGTGAAGAAACATTTCTTGCAAGGGTCTGAAAACCTATCCATAGTAGATTCGGTTTAAAACCGTGAGGGAGATACCAAGACGTAACGAACGGAAGCAGACAATATCAACTAATGGTGGTCTTGGATTATAGCGAATGATTGGCTGGAATAGCTTAGTTGGTTAGAGTGTGTGGCTCTTAACCACAAGGTCAGAGGTTCAAGCCCTCCTTCTAGCGATGTGTGAATGAAGCATGCCTTATAATTGTGTTTGGTGCTTCTCCTCCCTGGTATAAATTTTCAATCAACATCGATTTGTGATGGTCTCGTGTACGAGAACTAACTAAACAATCATGTTTTGACACTTTTAAAAAGTAGTGCTGAGTACACAATTGATATCCACCAAGGAACGAGTTCCATTTCTTAGCGTTGAAAAGTTCGACACAAGCCCGGTAGTAGATATTATCCACTTTGGTACGAGTTTTGCCTAACAAAATAACATGGATGGATGTCAAAAGTGGGATTTGAACCCACGCCCTCTTACGAAGACCAGAACTTGAGTCTGGCACCTTAGACCACTCGACCATCCTGACTACTAGTTGTGCATTCCTTGATTGTTTTAGGAGGGGAATTTATCATTCCGTATACGGGTGTGTAAACGTCTCCCAAGTAGACGCGTTTTAAAATTGTGAGGCTGACGACGATACGTAACGGATTAAAATAGATAATATCTACTGGCTGTTGGAGAGAGGAACGAAACAATCCTAATAAGGGTGCGAAAACCTCTCCCTAATAGGCGCGTTTTAAAACTGTGAGGCTCATGGCAATACCTACTGGGCAAGGATGAACAATGTCTGGTAGTAGTGGGCTTGGACTTTTACAAATGAAATCAGAGCTTGTCACTAGGCGATGTGCCAGTGAGGACGCTTGGCACTCAGAAGGGGGTCGATAGTGAGATCCCACATCGATTAGAGAGGTGAAGAAACATTTCTTGCAAGGGTCTGAAAACCTATCCATAGTAGATTCGGTTTAAAACCGTGAGGGAGATACCAAGACGTAACGAACGGAAGCAGACAATATCAACTAATGGTGGTCTTGGATTGTAGCAAATGATTGGCTGGAATAGCTCAGTTGGTTAGAGCGTGTGGCTGTTAACCACAAGGTCGGAGGTTCAAGCCCTCCTTCTAGCGATGTGTGAATGAAGCATGCCCTATAATTGTGTTTGGTTCTTCTCCTCCACCCTGGTCTAAATTTTCAATCAACATCGATTTGTGATGGTCTCGTGTACGAGAACTAACTAAACAATCATGTTTTGACACTTTTAAAAAGTAGTGCAGAGTACACAATTGATATCCACCAAGGAACGAGTCCCATTTCTTAGCGTTGAAAAGTTCGACACAAGCCCGTAGTAGATAGGTAGTAGATATTATCCACTTTGGTACGAGTTTTGCCTAACAAAATAACATGGATGGATGTCAAAAAGTGGGATTTGAACCCACGCCCTCTTACGAAGACCAGAACTTGAGTCTTGCACCTTAGACCACTCGACCATCCTGACTACTAGTTGTGCATTCCTTGATTGTTTTAGGAGGGGAATTTATCATTCCGTATACGGGTGTGTAAACGTCTCCCAAGTAGACGCGTTTTAAAATTGTGAGGCTGACGACGATACGTAACGGATTAAAATAGATAATATCTACTGGCTGTTGGAGAGAGGAACGAAACAATCTTAATAAGGGTGCGAAAACTTCTCCCTAATAGGCGCGTTTTAAAACTGTGAGACTCATGGCAATACCTCCTAGGCAAGAATGAACAATGTCTGTTAGTAGTGGGCTTGGTGTTTTACAAATGAAATCAGAGCTAGTTACTAGGCGATGTGCCAGTGAGGACTCTTGGCATTCAGAAGTAGTTGATAGTGAGATCCCAGATCATGAAAAATGTCTGCTAGCAGTGGGCTTGGACTTTTACAAATGAAATCAGAGCTAGTTACTTGGCACAACAAATGAAATCAGAGCTAGTTACTAAGCGATGTGCCAGTGAGGACTCTTGGCATTCAGAAGGAGTTGATAGTGAGATCCCAGATCATGAACAATGTCTGCTAGCAGTGGGCTTGGACTTTTACAAATGAAATCAGAGCTAGTTACTAGGTGATTTGCTAGTGAAGACTCTTGGCATTCAGAAGGAGTTGATAGTGAGATCCCAGATCGATTAGAGAGAACGACAATGCGTAACGGATTAAAGTAGATAATATCTATTGACTGTTGGAGAGAGGAACGATGCGTAACGGATTAAAGTAGATAATATCTATTGGCTGTTGGAGAGAGGAACGAAACAATCCTAATAATGGTGCGAAAACCTCTCCCTAATAGGCACGTTTTAAAATTGTGAGACTCATGGCAATACCTACTATAGGGGGCCATGCAAATGCAAACACATGCAATCATGATTTAAGGACATATCTCTAATCATCTTAAGGGGTGCCTCGACAAATTGGATGTGTAGTACTTCCCTACACACAATTCACACGTGTGAGTGTGAATCTCCAGGGCGCTCGCACACCTTTTGTCCCTCTTGTCAAGCTAATCTGTAGCGACGTCCAGAGGTCAGCGAAACTCCATAGTGTCATGCACCTCATGAACACCCTCATCTGTGTGCATTTATGCTCGTGCACATTCGCACTCATCATCATACTGTGCGCATCCGCACTCATCATCTCTAAAGGAAGTAGCCCTATGCTTATGATTGTACAATATGCATGAGGTCCCTCTAAATCCATCATAATGTCTCTTCTGACACAACCTTCTAGTCTCATCTCTTTGTTAATCTAGGTAATACATACTCATGGATATTTATATTAATATCATTTTCATGCTCTTAGAGTTGTGTCCTATGTCGATCTAATGACATGATGCAATATGGCACTCATCATCATATAACATGCTCAATATGGAAAACATCATCATATTAAGGTAAAACATCATGCAATCATCATACTCATCATATTAAGGTAAAACATCACGCAATCATCATACTCATCATATTGCCATAAAGTGCATCAAGCATATCAAATACGTCATTCATCGAAATATATATATACTATGCACATCATCAAACATCATAACTCATATATCATCATAACTCATACATTATCATACATTCGTACATCATCATATACTAGTATACGACATCATACATCGTCATAACTCATACATCATCACATACTATCATATGACATCGTCCGACACAGTTCATACATCATCATAATTTATACAATTTTTAGCCTATCCTATAGTAAGTTCACTTACCTGATTAGCTTAGGCGAGTGTTATCAATTTATCCTTAATGAAAGTTCGATTTTGTCCTTTGTATTCAAGTCAACCTATATGAATCCATGATATCAATTTCCCGTTCAACTTTCTAACTCTTACAATGGTTCATGTGCTAGACTTCATGCGAGCATTACAGACTTTGCATGAGTAAAGTCTTGGAACGGTTATAACATCCATCTATATAATATATATATATATATATCACTCTATTTTTATTAAGATTTCATTTTCTAGTATTACCATCTTAAGAATTTGATGGAATTATTTGAAGTGACAGTATTTCGTGCTTTCTTGCCATTTGATATTTAATTTGACCTTTCATTTTCTATATGTACTCTCCTTATCTTTTAATATTTGTTGCCTTATGATATTTCTGATCTTTCATTTTTTTGTTGCCGTCTAATATTTATGATCTTTCATTTTCTTATTGATATTTAATCTGATCTTCCATTTTCTTTGTGTGTACATGTACCTCCCTTTATCTTTTAATTTGTGTTCAGAAATATTTTCTCTTACTTCCAAATCTTTCACATTTATTATTAGCCAATTTTTAATCAGTTCTTTACTCTTAATTTTTTTTTTTGTTTTATTTTGTTGTTAATAGTATTATGTATTTTCCCTTTTTTTTCTTTTGATTTTGTTAGGCCTTTCTCCTGCCTATTTTTATTCTCTATATTCTAATGGATTCTTCTTCCCCAAATCTTTCATGTTTCTACATTTTTGTTTTCTTGTTTCAATTTTGGATTCTCTGTATTTTTCTTCCTTGTATTCTAATGGATCTTTCTTTCCGAATCTTTCCTGTTTCTTTATTATTATTATTTTTTTATTCTTGATTTACATTCATAGATAGTATTAGTTTCTAATTTAATCATCATTTAGCTAATGATTTACCATAATTCATACAAAATTATTGACCTAAATAATTGTGAAGTCAAGATTTTAGATATAATTGGTTGTGATTTCCTAGAATGAAATTTAGGATAAACTAAAAGGAATGATTTAATGTGTACCATTACAACCACACCACTCTTCACGTAAATCTACGCCTACCGGTGAAGGCCATTTTCATTTTCTACGGGTGAAGGCCATTTTCGTTTTTCTCAAATCTGACGTTTTTTTTCATTCTGTTTTATTTTTTTTTTCTTTTCCAAGAATAACAACATCTCTCTCATGGAAATTTACCATTTTTTTTTTGTTTTTTTAGAATTGTTTGACAATTGGAGGAGGTGTTGAGACAGTTGTGGAAGAAGTTTGGTTGTATTAGTGGAGAGATGGTATTATTTACGATTTTATTATTATTTATTCTATTCTATTCTATTTTATTTTGTACCGTTGTTCGAACCATACTTAGTTCATAAATCCCAAGCAATACAAAGTAGTAGTCTATAGAGTGTTTTGTAAATCTCTTCTCGATTGATCTTAATAAAGTGTGCGAGTGTTTCCTATAGAGAGTTGTGTTCAACAATCTGGTATCAGAGCCAAGTTAGTGGTGGGTTATCTGATCGCTTGGAATTCTTAGTATGCTTTGTGGTTGCAACTCTGCCTGATCTTCCACATTAGAAACAATTTCTTGAGATTAGTAGTGAGTGAGTTTATTTTGTGTCGTGAGTAGTCTGTGACTCTACAAGTCTTGTGTCGAAAGAGCTTGTTTAGTATTACTGAGGTATAGCCAACACGATGGGTGATTTCCAAATCATTGGAGGATAAAAAAACTCAACAACAACAACTACAACACGTGGGCAACATGCATGATGTCCTATTTACAAGGACATGATCTTTGGGAGATCGTTGGCGGGTGTGAAACTATGCCGCTAGACGACCACAATCGGAGAAGAGATGTTAGAGCATATTTGGGATGACAAGACACCAAAAGAAGTATGGGACACGTTTATGATGTTGTTCTCAAAGAAGAACGATACGAGGCTACAACTTCTGGAGAATGAGTTGTTGTCAATTTCACAACGTGACATGACGATTGCTCAGTACTTCCACAAGGTCAAGTCGATCTATCGGGAAATTACTGAACTGGACCCGAAGTCTGCCATTGTAGAATCTTGAATGAAGAGGATTATAATCCACGGATTGCGACCAGAATAGAGAAGCTTTATTATTGCTGTACAAGGATGATCCACTTAACCATCACTTGTAGAGTTTAAAAATTTGTTAGCCAGCCAAGAAACCATAGCTAAACAAATAGGAGGCATCACATTGAAGGGTGAAGAAGAAGCACTCTACACAAGTGAAAATTTGAGCAATAATAGGTCGTCTACCAAACGTGGATACAATGGTGACAAAAGAAGAAGTCACCAAGGAACTGTACAACCAGGGAGAGCTTAGAAGAATGATAACAATAACTCTCATGGGAAGAGATATGGAGGCATTCGCTACAATTGCTGGAAGAAGGGCCACATGTCTAGAGATTGTTGGTCTAAGAAAAAATCTATCGAAAGCAATGTGGCATCCTCCAACAGGGAGATGGAGGAGGAATGGGATGTAGAGGTATTGTATGCCATAGAAGAAGATGAGCTTAACTCATGGCGATGATGGGAGACCATATCGATTATGAGAATGATTGGATCATTGATTCAGGATACACAAACCACATGATTGACAATCGAAGTGGTGCAATGGAAGAGGGGTGTCCCTTAGAGAAGGAAGTATTACCAGGCCTTGAGAAAATTGAAGAAATTCTTCTGACGGGAGAGAAAACTGAAGAGATTCTTCCACAAAAGATGGTGGAACAAACGGTACACATTTGCTAAAGTGTTGATGTGCCTAAAGATTCAAGTGATGCTAGTGTTGGTGAACAAGAAGTGACTCAACCAAGCGAACCTAGTGAAAAACAAAGGGCACCTCAACAACTAAGACAATTAGAAATAATCCAAAAGCCATGTCTAGAGTATGCCAACACAACTATTGTAGAAGACGAAGTTAATAAGCAAGAGATATATAAGGATGTGTCACAAAACTCGGTTTGGCAAAAAGTGATGGAGGAAGAAATTATAGCCCTGGAGCAAAATCAAACTTGGGAACTAGTGTCAAGATCAAGAGATGTTAAATCTATCTTTTGCAAGTGGATTTACAAAATAAAGTATACCCCGGATGGATCAATCGTGAGATACAAAACTCAGACTGTAGATCCAAGGTTCTCTCAACAATATGGACTAGACTATGATGAAACATTTAGTCCAGTGGCAAAGATCATTATTGTACAAGTTCCTTCAGTACTTACGGTAAATAAAGATTGAAAATTTTGGCAAATGGATATGAAGAATATTTTCTTGCATAGAGAGTTGGACCAGGAGATCTACATGAACCAAACAAATGGATTCGAAAATGAAGTTGGAGTCCTTAGTCAGTATCTGTGAAGTCTAAAGAAGCCTCATTTGAATGCGGCTCGATGGACCTTGAGATATGTCAATCGATATCACGATACTCGAAGATCAAGCACCAGGTATGTGTTCAAGCTCAGTTCGACAACAATTTATTGGTGTAACAAAAGACAACCAACTGTATCATTGTCAACTAGAGAAGCAGAGTACAGAGCAGCGGCGGGAGCAGCTCAAAAATGTACATGGCTGAAACTTCTGATGAAAGATTGGCACTAGAAAGTTGACTATTCGATACCACTTCAATGCAACAACCAATCTGTGATTTGTCTAGTAGAAAATTCGATGTTTCATGGCAAAACAAAGCATGTGGAAGTAGTAGACTTGTCTACTAAAGAGCTGAATACTTGCCCACATGAGAGCTTTCGCTGTGGTGCAGCGAATGAGAACTAGTACTGACGGGAGTGTTAAAATATCATCATTAGCCTAATAGGGTTAAGCCCAACCATTGCATGAGTGACTATATTTATGTTAAGAAAATGATTTAGGATTTTAGGAATAAATTTAGGAAAATGATTTAGGAATTTTAAGAATAAATTTAGGAAAATGATTTAGGAATTTTAGGAATAAATTTAGGAAAATGATTTAGGGGAAAAAGTTGAAAATTTTAGGAATAGATTGACTAAATACCCTCCACCCTATTTAGTTCATGGTCCCAAGAAACACAAAGTAAATACCCTCCACTTTACTTAGTTCATTGGTCCCAAGAAACACAAAGTAAATACCCTCCACCCTACTTAGTTCATGGTCCCAAGAAACAGTAAATACCCTTCACCCTACTTAGTTCATGGTCCCAAGAAACACAAAGTAAATAACCTCCACCCTACTTAGTTCATGGTCCCAAGAAACACAAAGTAAATACCCTCCACCCTACCTAGTTCATGGTCCCAAGAAACACAAAGTAAATACCCTCCACCCTACTTAGTTGTGTTAAAGTGTGAGAGTTCCCACATAGAGTTGTGTTAAAGTGTGAGAGTTCCCACAGAGAGTTGGTATTCAACAAATGATACATAAGGAACGAAAGTAGACAATATCAACCAACGGTTGGTCATAATAAAGTGTGCGAGAAGGAAAGTAGACAATATTAACTAATACTAGTCTTGGATTATAAGAGATGATTGGTTGGAATAGCTTAGTTGGTTAGAGTTTGTTGGAATAGCTTAATTGGTTAGAGTTTGTTGGAATAGCTTAGTTGGTTAGAATTTGTTGGAATAGCTTAGTTGGTTAGAGTTTGTGGCTGTTAACCACAATGTTGGAGGTTCAAGCCCTCTTTCTAGTGATGAGAATGAAGCATACCTTATAATTGTGTTTGGTGCTTCTCTCTAGTACAAATTTTCAAGGTGCTTCTCTCTAGTACAAATTTTCAATCAACGTTGGTTTGTTAAGCTTTTGACCCTAAGTAAATATTATCTACTTTGGCTCGCTTTTTGCCTAACAATAATATGAGATGTCAAAAGTGGGATTTTAACCCACACCATCTTACAAGGACCAGAACTTGAGTCTGGTGTCTTAGANTTGGATTATAAGAGATGATTGGTTGGAATAGCTTAGTTGGTTAGAGTTTGTTGGAATAGCTTAATTGGTTAGAGTTTGTTGGAATAGCTTAGTTGGTTAGAGTTTGTGGCTGTTAACCACAATGTTGGAGGTTCAAGCCCTCTTTCTAGTGATGAGAATGAAGCATACCTTATAATTGTGTTTGTTAAGCTTTTGACCCTAAGTAAATATTATCTACTTTGGCTCGCTTTTTGCCTAACAATAATATGAGATGTCAAAAGTGGGATTTTAACCCACACCATCTTACAAGGACCAGAACTTGAGTCTGGTGTCTTAGACCACATGAGCATCCTAACTCCTTACTATGCGTTCCAAGATTGGTTTGAGAGGGAATTTATCATTCCGTATATGGGTGTGTAAACGTCTCCCTAGTAGACGTGTTTTAATACTGTGAGGCTGATGACGATACGTAACGGATTAAAATAGATAATATCTACTAGCTGTTGGAGAGAGGAACGAAACAATCCTAATAAGGGTGCTAAAACCTCTTCCTAATAGGCGCGTTTTAAAACTGTGAGGCTGATGACAATACCTAATGGGCAAAAATGGACAATGTCTATTAGCATTACGCTTGGACTTTTACAAATGATATCAAAGCTGTCACTAGACGATGTGCCAGTGAGGACACTTGACCATTAAAAGGGGTCGATAGTGAGATCCCACATTGATTAAAGAGGTGAAGAAACATTTCTTATAAGGGTCAGAAAACCTCTCCCTAGTAGATACGGTTTAAAACCGTGAGGGAGATAATGAGACGTAACGAATGAAAGTAGACAATATCAACTAATGGTGATCTGGGATTGTAACAAATGATTGGCTGGAATAACTTCTCCCTAAATTTTTCAATCAACTTTGCTTTGTGACGTAACGTGTAAGAGAACTAACTCGAATGGTGAGTTCAATTAATATTTAAGTTCTTATCATTTGATAAAAATAATGATGCATACCTTATAATGGTGTTGGTGCTTCTCCCTAAATTTTTCAATCAAGTTTGCTTTGTGAAGTAGCGTGTAAGAGTTCAATTGATATTTAAGTTCCTTATCCTTTGATAAATAATGATGCTTTCGACCCAAGCTAAATAATGATGCTTTCGACCCAAGCCATAGTAGATATTATCCTCTTACGAGGACCAAAACTTGAGTCTGGCACCTTAGACCACTCGGCCATCTTAACTGCTTATTATGTATTCCAGGATTGGTTTGAGAGGGGAATTTAGCATTCCGTATACGGGTGTGTAAGCGTCTCCCTAGTAGACGCGTTTTAAAACTGTGAGGCTGACGACGATACGTAACGGATTAAAATAGATAATATCTACTAGCTATTAGAGAGAGGAACGAGACAATCCTAATAAGGGTGCGAAAACCTCTCCCTAATAGGTGCGTTTCAAAACTGTGAGGCCGATGACAATACCTAATGGGCAAAAATGGACAATATCTGCTAGAGGTGGGCTTGGATTGTAACAACTGATTCGCTCGAATAGCTTAGGTTATTAGAGCTGTGGTTGTTAACCACAAGGTGGTTCAAACCCTCCTTCTAGTGATGGGATTGAAGCATACATTATAACAGTGTTGGTGCTTCTCCCGAGTAGAAATTTTAAATCAACTTTGGTTTTTGACGTGTCATTTAAGACAACTAACTCGAATTTCAAGGTATTCTTAAAATTTTTTAATTTTTAAAAATCATGTTTTGACACTTTTAAAAGTTCAAGTGAGTTCAATTGATATCCAGCATGGTACGAAGTTCTTATCTTTTGATAAACTTATGATGCTTTCAACCCAAGCCCTCTTATGAGGACCAAAACTTGAGTCTGGTGCCTTAGACCACTCGACCATCCTAACTGTTTATTGTGCAATCTCGTATTGGTTTGAGAGGTTATGAAGCATTCCTTATATGGGTGTGTAAACGGTGAGGCTGATGGCAATACCTAATGGGCCAAAATGAACAATGTTTGCTAGTAGTGCGCTTGACTTTTAAAATGATATCAGAGCTAGTCACCAGGCGATGTGCCATTGAGGACGCTTGACCCTTAGAAGGGTTGGCTCTCCAAAGGATTTTATAAGTATATCACACGTCGATCGGAGAGGTAAAGAAACATTTATTACAAGGGTCTGAAAACCTTTCCTTAATAGATGCGGTTTAAAATCGTGAGGCTGACAACGATACGTAACAAATGAAATCAGACAATATCAATTAGAGGTGGGATTGGATTGTAACAAATGATTGGCTGGAATAGCTCAGTTGGCTGTTAACCACAAGGTCGGAGGTTGTCACACCCTTCTTCTAGTGATGGGAATGAAGCATAAGTTACAACGATGTTTGTTCTTCTCCCTAGTAGAATTTTTCAACCAACTACGTTTTGTGATGTGGCGTGTAATAGAACTAACTGGAACTTTGATATATTCTCAAAATTTGAAGTTTTAAAATTCATATTTTTCACACCTTTATGACTCTGGTGAGTTCAATTGATATCCACGATGGTACTTTTCGTCCATGACTTAACTTTGAAAAGTTTAAATCTTTGAAGTTCTTATCATTGGTAAACTAATGATACTTTCAACCCAAGCCCTCCAACACTAGTAGATATTATCCACTGAGATCCTTCATTGGTTTGAGGAGAATGAAGCATTCCTTATAAGGGTGTGTAAACGTCTCCCTAGTAGATACGTTTTAATACTGTGAGGGTGATAGAGCTACATAATGGACGAATACAGACAATATCTACTAGCGGTTGGAGAGAGGAATAAAACAATCCTTATAAGGGTGCATAAACCTCTTCGTAATAGACGTGTTTTAAAACTGTGAAGTTGATGAAAATACGTAATGGGGAAAAATGGACAATGTCTGCTAGTAGTGGGCTTGGACTTTTGCCAATGATATCAGAGATAGTCACCAAGCAATGTGTCAACAAGGATGGAGGTTCAAGCCCTCCTTCTATGATGGGAATGAGACATTCATTATAGTGACTTTGTTAGATATAGTGGCCATCTTCTTTACCCACAAATATTTTTCACCCAACGTTATCGAAAAAATAGAAGTAACAGGGTCTAGTGAAGAAGTGGGGAAGCAAATGGGGAAGAAGGAAAATAGGAGATAACATCTGGCTTGAGAGGTAGATTATGACGTGCAAAAAATCTTTATACACAAAATTTCGTCACAAAGAAAAATTTGGCTAACATAAGTATCAAAGTGTCTAGAAGTCTATCAATATCTCTCAATGCTTATCAATTTAGGATGTCATGTCCATAAATATTTGTGCATTTCTCATATTTATGCAAATATTCTACATTTTCATTTATTACAAATTTATTTGTCGCAAGATTTAGAATAGTTGACCGACCATGTGGGGGTCATGAGCAGCAATGTTTCAACACAAGGGGGAACAGATCGACGTGAAAGAACCCAAATGCAGTAAAGTCTTGTTCTCAAACCTTCCTCTTCGTCAACTATGTAAATCCCATGCATTTTTTTAGATATGATATCAAATAGCATACGTTTTAAACTAGAAAATAAAATTTCAAGAATTGAGCATGTGGTAATGTGATGTTAATTTAAGATTAGAAATTGACTATGGAGCACAATCTACATGTTATAGGAATTTAGATCTTTGGATTAGAACTTTAATATCAAAATTATGACATGTCTACTCTAATCATTGACTGTATTTTCAATCTTGAGCTTAGAGAAATATCAATAATTATGAAAAAAAAAACTAAATATAAAAGTTGGCGATAGTTCTAGGAAATTACTATGCAAGAATAATTAAAGCTTAGCCAAAATCGACTAGAAATAGGTCCAAAAATTTAGAAGAAAATGTAAAACACAAAGGAAAACGTTGAATTAGCCGAAATTTGAGCTTAAAACCGAACCTCGGCCTTAGAAGTTAATAGAACCCAAACCATAGGCCCGTATCTGAAGCCAGGTTCAAAAATCCAAACTCATTAGTATTTTAGCCCTTAGACACGCCTGCAGCCAACCTTCCATGACCCACTTGCTTCTATCCTAGACGGATGGCGGCGTATGTAGCGGTCGGACTTCCTACCAGGATGCCTCCTTACTCCAAGAAAACGATCCATATGCTGAGAGCATGAGGGCTTGAGGGATACGCTCTTAGCCCAACACGTGTCATCGCATGCCCAAACTTCAATCTAGCCTTGCGCAGCTTCACCTCAATCGACGTTGCGCATCTACTAGCCCGTCACCACTCAGATCCAGACCTAGAACCAACCCTACAACAAATACCATTTTTAATAACTTTTAATAATAACATTTTATAAAGGGATCCCAACCCTTCTCTTCTTTGTCTTTGCCAATGAGAGCTTTTAATAATATGAGTAGGGCGCCCGTTCAAAAAGACTAAAAAACACAAAAAAGGGACAAATTGTTCAAATTCCATCATTCTTTTCCTTTCATTCAAACTTCTCTTCTTTCTTCTCCCCTTCATCTTCATTTGTTTGTTCGAGCATCTCCATGGTACTAGCAACTTAGATGATCATCTTTTGTTCGAGCTTTTCTATTCATCTTCTCCTCTGCTTTGTTTGCTATTTGAGCATCTCTAAGATTTGAGCAACTCCAAGAACCATCCATCTATCATTCCAGCATCATCTCTTAACACAATAAATTTCTCATTTTTTTTCTTATTTTTTTTCTCTTATATTGTCAACAATATTCCCTTATATCCTATTTCTCCCGTCACCCGTTTTACTTTTGCCAATATTAACTATGATTTTTAGATCATTTTACTCCTAGAAATGGTCCGTCACCCGTTTTACTTTTGCCAATATTAACTATGATTTTTAGATCATTTTACTCCTAGAAATGGTCCCTGCCAAGATTTACTTTTGCCAATATTAACTATGATTTTTAGATCATTTTACTCCTAGAAATGGTCCCTGCCAAGATTTTTCTAGCTCCCTTCACTCTACCAAAAAGTGATCATTTTACTCCTAGAAATGGTCCCTGCCAAGATTTTTCTAGCTCCCTTCACTCTACCAAAAAGTGTGGAGTTTACTCCTAGAAATGGTCCCTGCCAAGATTTTTCTAGCTCCCTTCACTCTACCAAAAAGTGTGGAGAATTGATACAATTAAAATTTAGGGGAGATCATCCACAGCTCCCTTCACTCTACCAAAAAGTGTGGAGAATTGATACAATTAAAATTTAGGGGAGATCATCCACAGGTGACTTCATTAGTGGTCTAAAATTTTGAAAAGAATGCACTTTAAAGCTCAAAACACGTTCGTATGTGCAATCACAGTGATAATCTTTTAACATCAACGAAATGAAGTAGAGAAGGAAATGACTTATACAATATGCAAAATGTGCAATTGAAGTCTAAGATTTCACCCCAATTTCCATTCCTCAAGGCTTCTCTCCAAAGAAATGATAGGAATAAAGGATTGAAATGACTTAACAAGACATTGAAGACTAGTGAATAGAAGTGTTGAAGGATAATGTAACGCTTCTGATTCTTTTAGGCTAATTAGTGACGTCACCCTAGGCATGTTTTAATCATGTATGTGAAAATTCATAATAAATACTTTTAAAATAAAGTCATGAACTTACCTATTCAATTCAAAACAAGAATTAAAATAACATTATTTTTTAACATAAAACAAATTGCATTAAAAACACCTAATATCTACTAATTAAATTTAATACTACTGCTCTATCATGATCTATCCTGA
>NW_019268611.1:31401-32438 GCF_002738365.1 Cucurbita moschata | reverse complement strand
ATTCTCGCATATATAAATTCATATGACATTCTTAGGACATAATAACATCTTAACCTAGCTAAACAGGACGATTAATTCCAATATATGCCTTAAAACTAACTAAAATTTGATAAATAGAAGTCTTACTGGTCTCAAATGCCATAAATAAAGTAAAAAATGACTTCAAGAGTTACAAAGACTCAATAATTAATACCAAAATCCTTATTAAACACGTTTTGACTCGTAGAGTTACAAAGAACCAACTCCGAGTTCAAAGCAACAAGAACTAAAGACTGGTGCTAGTCGAAGTTATCCACAAGGTTGAGAAGGTATCATATAGGATTCAACTACTCCCATAGATGCGGACTAGCCCTTTTGTCCACGTTAGTAACTTGAAACGTTACTATCTCGACCAAAAAGACATCAAACACAAGGAGGTGGTACGACCTCATGCAAAGACTAAAAAATTCCATGCCAATAAAGTAGAACAGACACCAACTAAGAAGACGCAAAAAGTCAACAAATCGAGAAGTGGGTTTCAATAGTTCCTATCATATTGGAAGAGAATCGTTAATACTAAGATCAGTGGGAAGTGCATCCACGGACTTGAAGTCAACCTCATCCTACGACACTAAGTTTGTTAAGAGTCGATTGTCGGAGATGTCAACCAATTAAGTGAGGGAGGATGCCACGGTCATACTTGTTCAAGGCGTGTTGCCTATGGGCGCATGTCAGATATCCTGGTCATGCTTGTCTACGACTTTTTTTTCTTAGGTGTATGCTTGTTCCAAACCCTTTTTTATTTTTTTTTTTACTTTTTTTTATTTTTTTTTTACTATTTTTTCATGTTAGATAGGGCTTTACTATTATCGTTGTGTCAATACGGGGGTGTATGACCGGTCACCAAAATTATATCTACACCCGTAGGGCTAAAACGCCCCAAAATGTACTATAGGAGAATTTGAATAGGTGTCAATTCTTCGTACTTGGGTTATATGCTATCAAAGTCGTTGTTGTTGCCTACTCGCTTTTAGCTTATAACATTGATTTCTTTAAAA
>NW_019268611.1:0-27389 GCF_002738365.1 Cucurbita moschata | reverse complement strand
AACTATATGTAGAGACATAAGAGTGGATCAAGTTCAAGTATATAGTCAAAATGATGTATAGTATAGGGATAAAGCTGAGTACCTTATTCTGAGGATACTATGGATGCGGTCCACTTTTATATATGAGATAAACAATGTGATCACTAAATTGTACATGTGGAGACATGTGAGTGGGGGCATCCTATGCGATGAGTATTGCATAAGATTGGACCATGAAGAAAATCACTCTCACTTTATGATGTCGTTTACTGTTGAGGCTGATTTTTTCACTCAATGACGAAGGTAACTCAGCCACTAAGCATGGGATGTAGACGCGCGACCAAGGCGAGCAGTGGCTGATCGTGGAAGTGTACGTCGATGATCTCATAATCACTAGAGGCAACATGAAAGTTCTTGGAAGATTAAAGAGGGAAATGTGAAAGCCTTCAAAATGAGCGACCTCGGCGCGCTCAACTACTACCTCGGCATCGAAGTGCAGCAGAGTACTATCGGCATCACCATCTGTCAAGGTGTGTATGCAAAGAAGCTACTGGAAACAGCAGGGCTGGCAGACAGTAACCCTACGAGGACGCCAATGGAGGCCCCACTTAAATTGTCTATTAATTGTTAGAGAGACAAACGAAACAATCCTAATAAGGGTGCAAGAACCTTTCCCTGGTAGGGGCATTTTAAAACTAAGGCTGATGACAGTGCCTAATGGGCAAAAATGGACAATAGCTGCTAGTAGAGGACTTGGACTTTTACAAATGAAATCAGAGCTAGTCACTAGGCGACGTGCCAGTGAGAAATCTGGGCACTTAGGAGGGGTCGAGAGTGAGATCCCACATCGATTAGAGAGGTGAATAAACATTTCTTGCAAGGGTCTGAAAACCTATCCATAGTAGATTCGGTTTAAAACCGTGAGGGTGATACCGAGACGTAACGAACGAAAGCAGACAATATCAACTAATGGTAGTCTAGGATTGTAACAAGTGATTGGCTGGAATAGCTCAGTTGGTTATAGCGTGTGGCTGTTAACCACAAGGTCGGAGGTGTTCAAGCAAGCCCTCCTTCTAGCGATGTGTGTGAATGAATCATGCCTTATAATTATGTTTGGTGCTTCTCCTCCCTGGTACGAGAACTAACTAAACAATCATGTTTTGACACTTTTCAAAAGCAGTGGTGAGTTCACAATTGATATCCACCACGGAACGAGTTCTATTTCTTAGCGTTGAAAAGTTCGACACAAGCCCATAATGGTGGTGGTAGTAGATGTAGTAGATATTAACCACTTTGGCACGAGTTTTGCCTAACAATAAACATGGATGGATGTTGGAAGTGGGATTTGAACCCACACCCTCTTACGAGGACCAGAACTTGAGTCTGGCGCCTTAGACCACTCGGCCATCCTGACTACTAATTATGCATTCCTGGATTGGTTTAGGAGGGGAATTTATCATTCCGTATATGGGTGTGTAAATGTCTCCCAAGTAGACGCGTTTAAAAACTGTGAGGCTGACGACGATACGTAACGGATTAAAATAGATAATATCTACTGGCTGTTGGAGAGTGGAACGAAAAAATCCTAATAAGGGTGCGAAAACATCTCCATAGGCACGTTTTAAAACTGTTTGGCTCATGGCAATACCTACTGGGCAAGAATGAACAATGTGGGCTTGGACTTTTACAAATGAAATCAGAGCTAGTCACTAGGCGATGTGCCAGTGAGGACGCTTGGCACTCAGAAGGGGTCGATAGTGAGATCCCACATCGATTAGAGAGGTGAAGAAACATTTCTTGCAAGGGTTCTGAAAACCTATCCATAGTAGATTCGGTTTAAAACCGTGACGGAGATACCGAGACGTAACGAACGAAAATAGACAATATCAACTAACGGTGGTCTAGAATTGTAACAAATGATTGGCTGGAATAGCTCATGGCAATACCTACTGGGCAAGAATGAACAATGTGGGCTTGGACTTTTACAAATGAAATCAGAGCTAGTCACTAGGCGATGTGCCAGTGAGGACGCTTGGCACTCAGAAGGGGTCGATAGTGAGATCCCACATCGATTAGAGAGGTGAAGAAACATTTCTTGCAAGGGTTCTGAAAACCTATCCATAGTAGATTCGGTTTAAAACCGTGACGGAGATACCGAGACGTAACGAACGAAAATAGACAATATCAACTAACGGTGGTCTAGAATTGTAACAAATGATTGGCTGGAATAGCTGAACGAAAATAGACAATATCAACTAACGGTGGTCTAGAATTGTAACAAATGATTGGCTGGAATAGCTCATGGCAATACCTACTGGGCAAGAATGAACAATGTGGGCTTGGACTTTTACAAATGAAATCAGAGCTAGTCACTAGGCGATGTGCCAGTGAGGACGCTTGGCACTCAGAAGGGGTCGATAGTGAAATCAGAGCTAGTCACTAGGCGATGTGCCAGTGAGGACGCTTGGCACTCAGAAGGGGTCGATAGTGAGATCCCACATCGATTAGAGAGGTGAAGAAACATTTCTTGCAAGGGTTCTGAAAACCTATCCATAGTAGATTCGGTTTAAAACCGTGACGGAGATACCGAGACGTAACGAACGAAAATAGACAATATCAACTAACGGTGGTCTAGAATTGTAACAAATGATTGGCTGGAATAGCTGAACGAAAATAGACAATATCAACTAACGGTGGTCTAGAATTGTAACAAATGATTGGCTGGAATAGCTCATGGCAATACCTACTGGGCAAGAATGAACAATGTGGGCTTGGACTTTTACAAATGAAATCAGAGCTAGTCACTAGGCGATGTGCCAGTGAGGACGCTTGGCACTCAGAAGGGGTCGATAGTGAGATCCCACATCGATTAGAGAGGTGAAGAAACATTTCTTGCAAGGGTTCTGAAAACCTATCCATAGTAGATTCGGTTTAAAACCGTGACGGAGATACCGAGACGTAACGAACGAAAATAGACAATATCAACTAACGGTGGTCTAGAATTGTAACAAATGATTGGCTGGAATAGCTCATGGCAATACCTACTGGGCAAGAATGAACAATGTGGGCTTGGACTTTTACAAATGAAATCAGAGCTAGTCACTAGGCGATGTGCCAGTGAGGACGCTTGGCACTCAGAAGGGGTCGATAGTGAGATCCCACATCGATTAGAGAGGTGAAGAAACATTTCTTGCAAGGGTCTGAAAACCTATCCATAGTAGATTCGGTTTAAAACCGTGACGGAGATACCGAGATGTAACGAACGACCACAAGGTTGGAGGTTTAAGTGCTCTTTCTAGAGATGTGTGAATGATGTGTTTCTTATAATTGTGTTTGGTTTTTCTCCCTAGTGCAAATTTTCAATCAACATCGATTTGTGATGGTCTTGTGTACGAGAACTGACTAAACAATCAATTTTTGAAACTTTTAATGTTCACAATTGATATCCACCACGGAACGAGTTCCATTTCATAGCGTTGCAAAGTTAGACACAAGCCCATAACGGTGGTAGTAGATATATTATCCACTTTGGCACGAGTTTTTCCTAACCAATAACATGGATGGATGTCAAAGGTTGGATTTGAACCCACGCCCCTCTTATGAGGACCAGAACTTAAGTCTGGCGCCTTAGACCACTCGGCCATCCTGACTACTAATTGTTCGTTTCTGGATTGGTTTGAGAGGGGAATTTATCATTCCGTATATGGCTGTTGGAGAGAGGAACGAAACAATCAGAGCTAGTCACGTGCTACTGAGGACGCTTGGCCATCGATTAGAGAGGTGAAGAAGATACATAACAAACGGAGGTTCAAGCCCCTCCTTCTAGTGCCTTATAATTGTGTTTGGTGCTTCTCCTTAGTACAAATTTTCAACATCGATTTGGGATGGTCTTCTTGCACGAGTTTTGCCTAGTACACAAGCCAATAATGGTGGTGGTAGTAGATATTATCCACTTTGGCACAAGTTTTGCCTAACAATAACATGGATGGATGTTAGAAGTGGGATTTGAACCCACGCCCTCTTACGAGGACCAGAACTTGAGTCTGGCGCCTTAGACCACTCGACCATCCTGACTACTAATTGTGCATTCCTGGATTGGTTTGGGAGGGGAATTTATCATTTCGTATATGGGTGTGTAAACGTCTCCCAAGTAGACGCGTTTTAAAACTGTGAGGCTGACGACGATACGTAACGGATTAAAATAGATAATATCTACTGGTTGTTGGAGAGAGGAAAGAAACAATCCTAATAAGGGTGCGAAAACCTCTCCGTAATAGGCGCATTTTAAAACTGTGAGGCTCATGACAATACCTACTGGGAAAGAATGACAATGTCTGCTGGCAGTGGGTTTGGACTTTAACGAATTAAATCAGAGCTAGTAACTAGGCGATGTGCCAGTGAGGACGCTTGGCACTCAGAAGGGGTCGATAGTGAGATCCCACATCGATTAGAGAGGTGAAGAAACATTTCTTGCAAGGGTCTAAAAACCTATCCATAGTAGATTCGGTTTAAAACTGTGAGGGATATACTGAGACGTAACGAATGAAAGCAGACAATATCAACTAACGGTGGTCTTGGATTGTAACAAATGATTGGCTGGAATGGCTCAGTTGGTTAGAGCGTGTTGCTGTTAACCACTAGGCCGGAGGTTTAGGCCCTCCTTCTAGCGATGTGTGAATGAAGCCGCCTTATAATTGTGTTTCATGCTACTCCTCCCTGGTGATGGTCTCGTGCACGAGAACTAACTAAACAATCATGTTTTGACACTTTTAAAAAGCAGTGGTGAATTCACAATTGATATCCACCACGGAGCGAGTTCCATTTCTTAGCGTTGAAAAGTTCGACAACAAGCCCAGAACGGTGGTAGTAGATATTATACACTTTGGCATGAGTTTTGCCTAACACAATAATATGGATGGATGTTAGAAGTGGGATTTGAACCCACGCCCTCTTACGAGGACCAGAACTTAAGTCTGGCGCCTTAGACCACTCGGCCATCCTGACTACTAATTGTGCGTTCCTGGATTGGTTTTCGAGGTGAATTTATCATTCCATATATGGGTGTGTAAACGTCTCCCAAGTAGACGCGTTTTAAAACTATGAGGCTGACGACGATACGTAACAGATTAAAATAGATAATATCTACTAGCTGTTGGAGAGAGGAACGAAACAATCCTAATAAGGGTGCGAAAACCTCTCCCTAATAGGCGCGTTTTAAAATTGTGAGGCCCATGGCAATACCTACTGGGCAAGAATGAACAATGTCTAGTAGCAGTGGGCTTGAACTTTTAAAAATGAAATCAGAGCTAGTCACTAGGCGATGTGCCAGTGAGGACGCTTGGTGTCACGGTCATGCTTGTCCAGGGCATGTTGCCCATGGCCGCATGCCCATGACAAGCCAAACCCTTGTCATGTCTTTGCATTCTAGTGTTTTTCCTTTTGTAATTCTAGAGCGTATGACACCTCAAAAATATCATGTCTAGGCCTGCCAGAACTAAAATGGCCCAGAATGTACTATAGGGGATATGACTAGTCGTCAACTTCTCCCTACCCAAGGTTATATATGCTAAGCCGTTGCTATCTTTCTCTTACTTGCTTATATAACGTCTCTTTCTAAAATCTCTCTCTCTCCTCGTTTTCTAAAACCTTCTTTTAAAATCGAGGCTAGAGGCTCGACCGTACGTCGCTTGGCCGTAGGCGACGCAAGAACAAATTGGCTTAACTCACTTGCCGCTGGAGAGTGAGTGCCGCACAATCGCTAGTCCGCTGCCTTTGAAAGTGCGATTGTGTCAACTGGTATCAGAGCTTTGTTAGCTCCGTAACGTCATACAGAC
The DNA here is from genome assembly GCF_002738365.1 of Cucurbita moschata. Classification (NCBI taxonomy): domain Eukaryota; kingdom Viridiplantae; phylum Streptophyta; class Magnoliopsida; order Cucurbitales; family Cucurbitaceae; genus Cucurbita; species Cucurbita moschata. Next base: position 21,576 of record NW_019268611.1, on the reverse strand, counting down.
CGAGATCATGTCGACGACAAAGTCGACACCCAAAGCACAAGCCGACCGGCTTACGCTAATAGAGGAGGAAATGTTGTTCCTCAAAGAAGTCCCTGACACCCTCCGTTTCCTGGAAACACGGGTGACCGAACTGAGTGAGAAAGTCGTCCAAGTCGACGCAATGGGCAACCGCCTGGATGGGTTGCCAATCGCAGAACTGATGTTTCGAGTGACCTCGCTCGAAGAGAGAGTTGCTCCTACGAGCAGCCCAAAACCGTCTGATAGTCCGCATAGCTCTGTCGCACCCAAAGAGGGACGTGGCGAAGAGTTCGAAGTACTACAAAACACAATGATGAGTTTGTTCAATGGACTGGCTGATGAATTCAGAACAACAGTCGACGACCTCCAAGAAAGGATGGCCGCCATGAGCACTCGAATTGAAATTACCATGAAAGCCGTGGAAGGTGTCGCGGCTGGACAAACTAATACAGGATCCAACAAACTAAGGTTCCCAGACCCTAGAGCCTTCAAAGGGAATCGGGACGCCAAAGAGTTGGAGAACTTCATCTTTGACGTCGAACAGTACTTCAAAGCCACAGCTGCTTGTACCGACGACAAGAAGGTGACTGTAGCCGCGATGTATCTCATAGACGACGCCAAACTGTGGTGGCGTACGAAGGTGCAAGACATCGAGGATGGATTGTGCACCATCGACTCATGGGAGGACCTCAAGAGAGAGTTGAGGGAACAATTCCTCCCCGAAAACGCAGGGCATATAGCAATGGAGAAAATAGTAGCCCTGAAACACACTGGAAACATACGGGACTACGTCAGACAGTTCTCAACCCTGATGCTGGATATCAGGGGCACAGCAAAGAAGGACAAGGTGTTCTTCTTTATAAATGGTCTACAGCCGTGGGCCAAAACAAAGATACATGAGAACAGGGTCCAAACCCTAGCTGCCGCAATGGCCTGTGCCGAGAGACTCGTAGACTGTGGGAACGAAGCAGGATCCCAAAGAAGAGCGACACCAGCCCCAAACAATGGGGGCAAACCATACAGACCACCAGGCCAGCGAAATGGAAGTCCCAACAGACCGAATGGATGGACGGATAGACCTCCTCAGAACAATCAAGCGGGGACTTCTCGAGGGCATTACCATCAAAAGAACCACCCGACGACACCTTTGCAATGCATGCTGTGTAAAGGCCCCCACAAAGTATCATACTGTCCTCATCGGGCCTCTCTCACTGCACTTCAAGTGTCCATTCAAGAGAGCAATGAAGCAAGGGTCGAGACTTTGCTAGACAAGAAGGAAGATCACGACAACCCCCGAATGGGCGCACTCAAATTCTTGTCAGCCCTCCAACGGAAAGTCGAACCGAAGGAGGTACTAGAGAAAGGGCTCATGTTCGTAGATGCCACAATAAACTCTCAACCGAGCAAGAGCACTCTGATAGACTCTGGAGCAACCCACAACTTCATTGCCGATCAAGAAGCCAAAAGATTGGGACTCACCATAGGAAAAGACCCGGGGAAAATGAAAGCTGTCAATTCCGAGGCCTTGCCTATTGTGGGAGTTTCCAAGAGAGTCCCCTTCAAAATAGGGGATTGGACTGGAGAGCTAGACCTTGTCGTGGTTCGCATGGATGACTTCGACGTGGTACTTGGGATGGAGTTCCTCCTAGAACACAAGGTCATCCCAATGCCATTAGCAAAATGCTTGGTGATCACCGACCGTAATCCCACAGTAATACCTGCAAGCATCAAGCAACCAGGTAATCTTCGAATGATCTCGGCCATACAACTGAAAAGGGGACTCGCAAGAGAGGAACCTACATTTTTGGCCATACCACTGATAGAAGAAGCAACCACCGAAGAGACTGTCCCAGAGGAAATCAAGGAAGTACTATACAGCTATACCGACATCATGCCAGAGAGTCTACCACAAACACTACCACCTCGTCGAGGCATTGACCACGAAATCGAACTCCTTCCCGGAGTTAAGCCGCCAGCAAAGAACGCATACCGGATGGCTCCGCCCGAGCTAGCCGAATTGAGGAAACAACTAGATGAGTTGTTGAAGGCGGGATTCATTCGCCCGGCAAAGGCCCCTTATGGAGCCCCCGTACTATTCCAGAAGAAGAAAGATGGGACGTTGCGTCTATGCATAGACTATAGAGCCTTAAACAAGGTGACAGTACGCAACAAATATCCTCTGCCGATAATATCCGACTTGTTCGACCAACTTCACGGGGCCAAGTACTTCACGAAGTTGGACTTACGATCAGGATATTATCAAGTACGGATTGCCGAAGGGGACGAACCCAAGACGACGTGCGTAACAAGATATGGGGCCTTTGAATTCCTAGTAATGCCCTTTGGCTTGACAAACGCCCCAGCTACATTCTGCACGTTGATGAACCAGGTCTTCTACGAATACCTGGATCAGTTCGTCATAGTATACCTCGACGACATTGTTGTTTATAGCACAACCCTCGAGGAACACAAAGTGCATTTGAAGTTAGTGTTTGACAAGCTCCGGCAGAACCAGCTGTATGTGAAGAAGGAGAAATGTGCATTCGCACAAACATGCATCAACTTCCTTGGACACGTCGTCAGATGTGGACAAATCAGTATGGATAGCGACAAGATAAAAGCTATCCAAGAATGGAAGGTTCCTACTTCCGTATCTGAATTGCGGTCCTTCTTAGGACTAGCCAACTATTATAGGCGGTTCGTCGAAGGGTTTTCACGACGAGCCGCCCCATTGACAGAGCTGTTGAAGAAAGACCACCCGTGGTTGTGGTCGAATGATTGTCAAATGGCCTTTGAAAATCTGAAAACAACCATGACGAGGGGTCCTGTCCTCGGGTTGGTAGATGTCACAAAGCCATTTGAAGTAGAAACCGATGCTTCCGACTTTGCTCTCGGTGGAGTCCTCATTCAAGAAGGCCACCCCATCGCTTACGAAAGTCGAAAGCTCAACGATGCTGAACGAAGATACACTGTCTCCGAGAAAGAAATGCTGGCTGTAGTCCATTGCCTTCGAGTCTGGAGACAGTATCTCTTAGGATCACAGTTCGTAGTGAAGACGGATAACAGCGCCACTTGCCACTTCTTTGATCAACCAAAATTAACAGCAAAACAAGCCCGGTGGCAGGAGTCGTTGGCCGAATTCGACTTCAAGTTCGAACACAAAGCAGGGAAGAGTAATCAAGCAGCCGACGCGTTGAGTCGGAAGGGCGAACATGCGGCCCTGTGCATGTTAGCCCACATTCACTCAAGTAAGATCGATGGATCGATGCGCGACATCATCAAAGAACATTTACACAAAGACCCATCGGCCAAAGCTGTTGTCGAACTAGCTAAGGCTGGAAAGACACGGCAGTTTTGGGTTGAGGGGGACCTCCTGATAACCAAAGGAAACAGGTTGTACGTCCCAAGAACGGGGGAACTGCGGAAGAAACTCATTCAGGAATGTCACGATACCTTGTGGGCCGGACATCCTGGGTGGCAAAGAACATACGCCCTAATAAAGAAGGGGTACTTCTGGCCAAACATGCGAGACGACATCATGCAATACACCAAGACGTGCCTCATCTGCCAACAGGATAAGGTCGAGAAAGCCAAAGTCTCTGGACTCTTGGAACCTCTACCTGTGCCAACAAGACCCTGGGAAAGTGTATCTCTTGACTTCATAACACACCTCCCAAAAGTCGGGGAATGTGACGCCATCTTGGTTATTGTAGACCGGTTTTCAAAATATGCGACATTCATCCCCACTCCCAAATTATGCTCGGCGGAACTCACAGCCCAACTGTTTTTCAAACACGTTGTAAAGCTATCGGGCATTCCGTCGAGCATCATCAGTGATAGGGATGGCAGATTCATTGGGACATTCTGGACTGAGTTATTCGCTTTCTTGGGAACAACCTTAAACATCTCCTCGAGTTATCACCCTCAAACCGATGGACAGACAGAACGGTTCAATTGCTTGCTCGAAGAATACTTACGTCACTTCGTCGACGCTCGCCAAAAGAACTGGATACAATTGTTAGATGTCGCCCAATTTTGCTTCAATTGTCAAACAAGCTCGTCTACAGGGAAGAGTCCCTTCGAAATTGTAAGTTGACGACAACCGGCCTTACCCCATATTATTGATCATCCTTATGCAGGAAAAAACCCTCAAGCTCACAACTTTACAAGAGAATGGAAGCAGACGACAGATATAGCCCGGGCATATTTAGAGAAGGCTTCCAAGCATATGAAGAAATGGGCGGACAAGAAGCGTCGCCCCCTTCAATTCCGTGCAGGAGATCAAGTCCTTATCAAGCTGAGACCAGAACAGATCAGATTTCGTAGCCGAAAGGACCAGAGACTAGTTCGTAAATATGAAGGCCCGGTTGAAGTCCTTAAAAAGATCGAGGCTACCTCCTACCGAGTTGCACTACCCGCATGGATGAAAATCCACCCCGTCATTCATGTGAGCAACTTGAAGCCCTATCACCCTGATCCAGACGACGACCAACAAAATGCAACCACAAGACTGAACATCGATCTGCAGCAAAAAGAAACAAAGGAAGTGGAAGAGATCCTAGCCGACAGGGTTAGGAAGATAGGAAGACCTGTACGGACGATTCGTGAATTCCTTATCAAATGGAAGAATCTCCCTAAAGAGGAAACAAGCTGGGAACGCGCCGAAGATCTGAACTCCGCCGCCACCCACATCGCAAGGTATGAAAGTCGTTGGTTGACAGGGACGTCAACCAATTAGGTGGGGGAGGATGTCACGGCCATGCTTGTCTAGGGCATGTTGCCCATGGCCGCATGCCCATGACAAGCCAAACCCTTGTCATGTCTTTGCATTCTAGTGTTTTTCCTTTTGTAATTCTAGAGCGTATGACACCTCAAAAATATCATGTCTAGGCCCGCCAGAACTAAAATGGCCCAGAATGTACTATAGGGGAATATGACTAGTCGTCAACTTCTCCCTACCCAAGGTTATATATGCTAAGCTGTTGTTATCTTTCTCTTGCTTGCTTATATAACGTCTCTTTCTAAAATCTCTCTTTCTAAAATCTCTCTCTCTCCTCGTTTTCTAAAACCTTCTTTTAAAACCGAGGCTAGAGGCTCGACCGTACGTCGCTTGGCCGTAGGCGACGCAAGAACAAATTGGCTTAACTCACTTGTCGCTGGAGAGTGAGTGCTGCACAATCGCTAGTCCGCTGCCTTCGAAAGTGCGATTGTGTCACTTGGCACTCAGAAGGGGTCGATAGTGAGATCCCACATCGACTAGAGAGGTAAAGAAACATTTCTTGCAAGGGTCTGAAAACCTATCCACAGTAGATTCAGTTTAAAACCGTGAGAGATACCGAGACTTAACGAACGAAAGCAGACAATATCAACTAACGGTGGTCTTGGATTGTAACAAAATATTGGCTGGAATAGCTCCGTTTGCACCAGGTTGGAGGTTCAAGCCCTCCTTCTAGCGATGTGTGAATGAAGTGTGCCTTATAATTGTGTTTGGTACTTCTCCCTAGTACAAATTTTCAATCAACATCGATTTGGGATGGTCTCATTTACGAGAACTGACAAAACAATCATGTTTTGACGCTTTTAATGTTCACAATTGATATCCACCACAGAACGAGTTCCCTTTTTTAGGGTTGAAAAGTTAGACACGAGCCCATAACGGTGGTAGTAGATATTATCCACTTTGCCACGAGTTTTGCCTAACCAATAAACATCGATGGATGTTAGAAGTGGGATTTGAACCCACGCCCTCTTACGAGGACCAGAACTTGGCTGACGCGTTTTAAAACTATTTGGCTGACGACGATACGTAACGGATTAAAATAGATAATATCTACTGGCTGTTGCAGAGAGAAATGAAACAATCCTAATAAGGGTTCGAAAACCTCTCCCTAATAGGCGCATGGCAATACCTACTGGGCAAGAATGAACAATGTCTGCTGGCAGTGGGTTTGGAATTTTACAAATGAAATAAGAGCTAGCCACTAGGCGATGTGCCAGTGAGGATGCTTGGCACTCAGAAGGGATCGATAGTGAGATCCCACATCGATTAGAGAGGTGAAGAAACATTTCTTGCAAGGGTCTGAAAACCTATCCATAGTAGATTCAGTTTAAAACCGTGAGGGAGATACCGAGACGTAACGAACGAAAGCAGACAATATCAACTAATGGTGGTCTTGGGTTGTAGCAAATGATTGGCTGGAATAGCTCAGTTGGTTAGAGCGTGTGGCTGTTAACCACAAGGTCGGAGGTTCAAGCCCTCCTTCTAGCGATGTGTGAATGAAGCATGCCCTATAATTGTGTTTGGTTCTTCTTCTCCACCCTGGTCCAAATTTTCAATCAACATCGATTTGTGAGTGTCTCGTGTACGAGAACTAACTAAACAATCATGTTTTGACACTTTTAAAAAGCAGTGCTGAGTTCACAATTGATATCCACCACGAAACCAGTTCCATTTCTTAGCGTTGAAAATTTCGACACAATTCCATAACGGTTGTTAGTAGATACTATCCACTTTGGCGCGGTAATAGTAGATATTATCCACTTTGGCACGAGTTTTGCCTAACAATAAACATGGATGGATGGATGTCAGAAGTGGGATTTGAACCCACGCCCTCTTACGAGGACCAGAACTTGAGTCTGGCGCCTTAAACCACTCGGCCATCCTGACTACTAATTGTGCATTCCTGGATTGGTTTGGGAGGGGAATTTATCATTCCGTATATGGGTGTGTAAACGTCTCCCAAGTAGACGCGTTTAAAAACTGTGAGGCTGACGACGATACGTAACGGATTAAAATAGATAATATCTACTGGCTGTTGGAGAGAGGAACGAAACAATCCTAATAAGGGTGCGAAAACCTCTCCCTAATAGGCGCGTTTTAAAACTGTGAGGCTCATGGCAATACCTACTGGGCAAGGATGAACAATGTCTGCTGGCAGTGGGCTTGGACTTTTACAAATGAAATCAGAGCTAGTCACTAGGCGATGTGCCAGTGAGGACGCTTGGCACTCAGAAGGGGTCGATAGTGAGATCCCACATCGATTAGAGAGGTGAAGAAACATTTCTTGCAAGGGTCTGAAAACTTATCCATAGTAGATTCGGTTTAAAACCGTGAGGGAGATACCGAGACGTAACGAACGAAAGCAGACAATATCAACTAAAGGTGGTCTTGGATTGTAGTGAATGATTGGCTGGAATAGCTCAGTTGGTTAGAGCGTGTGGCTGTTAACCACAAGGTCGGAGGTTCAAGCCCTCCTTCTAGCGATGTGTGAATGAAGCATGCCCTATAATTGTGTTTGGTTCTTCTTCTCCACCCTGGTCTAAATTTTCAATCAACATCGATTTGTAAGTGTCTCGTGTACGAGAACTAACTAAACAATCATGTTTTGACACTTTTAAAAAGCAGTGCTGAGTTCACAATTGATATTCCACCACGAAACCAGTTCCATTTCTTAGCGTTGAAAATTTCGACACAATTCCATAACGATTGTTAGTAGATACTATCCACTTTGGCACGAGTTTTGCCTAACAATAAACATGGATGGATGGATGTCAGAAGTGGGATTTGAACCCACGCCCTCTTACGAGGACCAGAACTTGAGTCTGGCGCCTTAAACCACTCGGCCATCCTGACTACTAATTGTGCATTCCTAGATTGGTTTGGGAGGGGAATTTATCATTCCGTATATGGGTGTGTAAACGTCTCCCAAGTAGACGCGTTTAAAAACTGTGAGGCTGACGACGATACGTAACGGAATAAAATAGATAATATCTACTGGCTGTTGGAGATAGGAACGAAACAATCCTAATAAGGATGCGAAAACCTCTCCCTAATAGGCGCGTTTTAAAACTGTGAGGCTCATTGATATACCTACTGGGCAAGGTTGAACAATGTCTGCTGGTAGTGGGCTTGGACTTTTACAAATGAACACAGAGCTAATCACTAGGCGATGTGCCAGTGAGGACGCTTGGCACTCAAAAGGGATCGATAGTGAGATCCCACATCGATTAGAGAGGTGAAGAAACATTTCTTGCAAGGGTCTGAAAACTTATCCATAGTAGATTCGGTTTAAAACCGTGAGGGAGATACCGAGACGTAACGAACGAAAGCAGACAATATCAACTAAAGGTGGTCTTGGATTGTAGTGAATGATTGGTTGGAATAGCTCAGTTGGTTAGAGCGTGTGGCTGTTAACCACAAGGTCGGAGGTTCAAGCCCTCCTTCTAGCGATGTGTGAATGAAGCATGCCTTATAATTGTGTTTGGTGAGAATGAACATCGATTTGTGAATGAAGCATGCCTTATAATTGTGTTTGGTTGTTTTGCCTAACAATAAACATGGATGGATGTCAGAAGTGGGATTTGAACCCACGCCCTCTTACGAGGACCAGGACTTGAGTCTGGCACCTTAGACCATTCGGCCATCCTGACCACTAATTTTGCATTCCTGGATTGGTTTGGGAGGGGAATTTATCATTCCGTATATGGGTGTGTAAACGTCTCCCAAGTAGACGCGTTTAAAAACTGTGAGGCTGACGACGATACGTAACGGATTAAAATAGATAATATCTACTGGCTGTTGGAGAGAGGAACGAAACAATCCTAATAAGGATGCGAAAACCTCTCCCTAATAGGCGCGTTTTAAAACTGTGAGGCTCATTGATATACCTACTGGGCAAGGTTGAACAATGTCTGCTGGTAGTGGGCTTGGACTTTTACAAATGAACACAGAGCTAATCACTAGGCGATGTGCCAGTGAGGACGCTTGGCACTCAAAAGGGATCGATAGTGAGATCCCACATCGATTAGAGAGGTGAAGAAACATTTCTTGCAAGGGTCTGAAAACTTATCCATAGTAGATTCGGTTTAAAACCGTGAGGGAGATACCGAGACGTAACGAACGAAAGCAGACAATATCAACTAAAGGTGGTCTTGGATTGTAGTGAATGATTGGTTGGAATAGCTCAGTTGGTTAGAGCGTGTGGCTGTTAACCACAAGGTCGGAGGTTCAAGCCCTCCTTCTAGCGATGTGTGAATGAAGCATGCCTTATAATTGTGTTTGGTGAGAATGAACATCGATTTGTGAATGAAGCATGCCTTATAATTGTGTTTGGTTGTTTTGCCTAACAATAAACATGGATGGATGTCAGAAGTGGGATTTGAACCCACGCCCTCTTACGAGGACCAGGACTTGAGTCTGGCACCTTAGACCATTCGGCCATCCTGACCACTAATTTTGCATTCCTGGATTGGTTTGGGAGGGGAATTTATCATTCCGTATATGGGTGTGTAAACGTCTCCCAAGTAGACGCGTTTAAAAACTGTGAGGCTGACGACGATAGGTAACGGGTGCGAAAATCTCTCCCTAATAGGCGCGTTTTAAAACTGTGAGGCCCATGGAAATACCTACTGGGCAAGAATGAACAATGTCTGGTAGTAGTGGGCTTGGACTTTTACAAATGAAATCAGAGCTAGTCACTAGGCGATGTGCCAGTGAGGACGCTTGGCACTCAGAAGGGGTTGATAGTAAGATCCCACATCGATTAGAGAGGTGAAGAAACATTTCTTGCATGGGTCTGAAAACCTATCCATAGTAGATTTGGTTTAAAACCGTGAGGGAGATATCGAGACGTAACGAACGAAAGCAGAAAATATCAACTAACGGTGGTCTTGGATTAAAGCAAATGATTGGTTGGAATAGCTCAGTTGGTTATAGCGTGTGGCTGTTAATCACAAGGTCGGATTGTCAAGCCCTCCTTCTAGCGATGTGTGAATGAAGCATGCCTTATAATTGTGTTCTGTGCTTCTCCTCCCTGGATTTGTGATGGGTCTTGTGTACGAGAACTAACTAAACAATCATGTTTTGACACTTTTAAAAAGCAGTGTTGAGGTTCAATTGATATCCACCATGGCACGAGGTGTTGAGGTTCAATTGATATCCACCATGGCACGAGTTTTGCTGGATGTCAAAAGCGGGATTTGAACCCACGCCCTCTTACGAGGACCAAAACTTGAGTCTGGCGCCTTAGACCATCTTGACTACTAATTTTTCATTCCTTTATTGTTTTGGGAGGGGAATTTATCATTCCGTATACGGGTGTGTAAACGTCTCCCAAGTAGACGCATTTTAAAATTGTGAGGCTGACGACGATACGTAACGGATTAAAATAGATAATATCTACTGGCTGTTGGAGAGAGGAACGAAACAATCCTAATAAGGGTGCGAAAACTTCTCCCTAATAGGCACGTTTTAAAACTGTGAGACTCATGGCAATACCTCCTAGGCAAGAATGAACAATGTCTGTTAGCAGTGGGCTTGGACTTTTACAAATGAAATCAGAGCTAGTTACTAGGCGATGTGCCAGTGAGGACTCTTGGCATTCAGAAGTAGTTGATAGTGAGATCCCAGATCATGAACAATGTCTGCTAGCAGCTGGCTTGGACTTTTACAAATGAAATCAGAGCTAGTTACTTTGCACAAGAAATGAAATCAGAGCTAGTTACTTGGCACAACAAATGAAATCAGAGCTAGTTACTAGGCGACATGCCAGTGAGGACTCTTGGCATTCAGAAGGAGTTGATAGTGAGATCCCAGATCATGAACAATGTCTGCTAGCAGTGGGCTTGGACTTTTACAAATGAAATCAGAGCTAGTTACTAGGCGATGTGCCAGTGAGGACTCTTGGCATTCAGAAGGAGTTGATAGTAAGATCCCAGATCGATTAGAGAGAACGACGATGCGTAACGGATTAAAGTAGATAATATCTATTGGTTGTTGGAGAGAGGAACGATGCGTAACGGATTAAAGTAGATAATATCTATTGGCTGTTGGAGAGAGGAACGAAACAATCCTAATAATGGTGCGAAAACCTCTCCCTAATATGTACGTTTTAAAACTGTGAGACTCATGACAATACGTACTAGGCAAGAATTAACAATGTCTACTAGCAGTTGGCTTGGACTTTAGCAGTGGGCTTGGACTTTTACAAATGAAATCATAGCTAGTCACTATGCGATGTGCCAGCGAGGACTTTTGGCATCAGAAGGTGTTGATAGTGAGATCCCAGATCGATTAGAGAGGTGAAGAAACATAGGCGATGTGCCAGTGAGGACTTTTGGCATTCAGAAGGGGTTGATAGTGAGATCCCAGATCCATTAGAGAGGTGAAGAAACATTTCTTGCAAGGGTCTAAAAACCTATCCATAGTAGATTCGGTTTAAAACTGTGAGGTTGATAACGAAGTTAAAATATCATCACTAGCCCAATAGGGTTAAGCCCAACCATTGGATGAGTGACTATATTTCTGTTAAGAAAATAATTGATTTTAGGAATAAATTTAAGAAAATGATTTAGGTATTTTAGGAAAATGTTGAGAAATTTTTGGAATAGATTTACTATATCTAGTACCCCTCCACCGACCCTAAATTTCCACATACTCAGAGTCTCTACTAAAGTTTCATGCTTATAACTCTTATATGAGTCATGGTTGTGTTTAAATACGAAATACTTAAATTTAGAAAAAATAAAAACAAATACAAAATAATTTAAAACAATGAAATGCAAATTCTAACTTCAATTAGAAATTTAAATGAGTCTACTCTATGCACGTGTCACAGTCTCTACTCGTGATGCCGCCGTCCTCCATACAAGTGCACCTTGTCTTCACCTGGAAAATGATGTGGCACACGGCTTGAGTATTTCAAAGAATACTCAGTAAGTGGCCGCACTATAGGGGGCCATGCAAATGCAAACACATGCAATCATGATTTAAGAACATATCTCTAATCATCTTAAGGGGTGCCTCGACAAGTTGGATGTGTAGTACTTCCCTACACACAATTCACACGTGTGAGTGTGAATCTCCAGGGCTCTCGCACACCTTTTGTCCCTCTGGTCAAGCTAATCTGTAGCGACGTCCAGAGGTCAGCGAAACTCCATAGTGTCATGCACCTCATGAACACCCTCATCTGTGTGCATTTGTGCTCGTGCACATTCGCACTCATCATCATACTGTGCGCATCCGCACTCATCATCTCTAAAGGAAGTAGCCTTATGCTTATGATTATACAATATGCATGAGGTCCCTCTAAATCCATCATAATGTCTCTTCTGACACAACCTTCTAGTCTCATCTCTTTGTTAATCTAGGTAATACATACTCATGGATATTTATATTAATATCATTTTCATGCTCTTAGAGTTGTGTCCTATGTCGATCTAATGACATGATGCAATATGGCACTCATCATCATATAACATGCTCAAGCAATCATCATACTCATCATATTGCCATAAAGTGCATCAAGCATATCAAATACGTCATTCATCGAAATATATATATACTATGCACATCATCAAACATCATAACTCATATATCATCATAACTCATACATTATCATACATTCGTACATCATCATATACTAGTATACGACATCATACATCGTCATAACTCATACATCATCACATACTATCATATGACATCGTCCGACACAGTTCATACATCATCATAATTTATACAATTTTTAGCCTATCCTATAGTAAGTTCACTTACCTGATTAGCTTAGGCGGGTGTTATCAATTTATCCTTAATGAAAGTTCGATTTTGTCCTTTGTATTCAAGTCAACCTATATGAATCCATGATATCAATTTCCCGTTCAACTTTCTAACTCTTACAATGGTTCATGTGCTAGACTTCATGCGAGCATTACAGACTTTGCATGAGTAAAGTCTTGGAACGGTTATAACATCCATCTATATAATATATATATATATATATAACTCTATTTTTATTAAGATTTCATTTTCTAGTATTACCATCTTAAGAATTTGATGGAATTATTTGAAGTGACAGTATTTCGTGCTTTCTTGCCATTTGATATTTAATTTGACCTTTCATTTTCTATATGTACTCTCCTTATCTTTTAATATTTGTTGCCTTATGATATTTCTAATCTTTCATTTTTTTGTTGCCGTCTAATATTTATGATCTTTCATTTTCTTATTGATATTTAATCTGATCTTCCATTTTCTTTGTGTGTACATGTACCTCCCTTTATCTTTTAATTTGTGTTCAGAAATATTTTCTCTTACTTCCAAATCTTTCACATTTATTATTAGCCAATTTTTAATCAGTTCTTTACTCTTAATTTTTTTTTTTGTTTTATTTTGTTGTTAATAGTATTATGTATTTTCCCTTTTTTTTTCTTTTGATTTTGTTAGGCCTTTCTCCTGCCTATTTTTATTCTTTATATTCTAATGGATTCTTCTTCCCCAGATCTTTCATGTTTCTACATTTTTGTTTTCTTGTTTCAATTTTGGATTCTCTGTATTTTTCTTCCTTGTATTCTAATGGATCTTTCTTTCCGAATCTTTCCTGTTTCTTTATTATTATTATTTTTTTATTCTTGATTTACATTCATAGATAGTATTAGTTTCTAATTTAATCATCATTTAGCTAATGATTTACCATAATTCATACAAAATTATTGACCTAAATAATTGTGAAGTCAAGATTTTAGATATAATTGGTTGTGATTTCCTAGAATGAAATTTAGGATAAACTAAAAGGAATGATTTAATGTGTACCATTACAACCACACCCCTCTTCACGTAAATCTACGCCTACCGGTGAAGGCCATTTTCATTTTCTACGGGTGAAGGCCATTTTCGTTTTTCTCAAATCTGACGTTTTTTTTCATTCTGTTTTATTTTTTTTTTCTTTTCCAAGAATAACAACATCTCTCTCATGGAAATTTACCATTTTTTTTTGTTTTTTTAGAATTGTTTGACAATTGGAGGAGGTGTTGAGACAGTTGTGGAAGAAGTTTGGTTGTATTAGCGGAGAGATGGTATTATTTACGATTTTATTATTATTTATTTATTCTATTCTATTTTATTTTGTACCGTTGTTCGAACCCTACTTAGTTCATAAATCCCAAGCAATACAAAGTAGTAGTCTATAGAGTGTTTTGTAAATCTCTTCTCGATTGATCTTAATAAAGTGTGCGAGTGTTTCCTATAGAGAGTTGTGTTCAACAATCTGGTATCAGAGCCAAGTTAGTGTGGGTTATCTGATCGCTTGGAATTCTTAGTATGCTTTGTGGTTGCAACTCTGCCTGATCTTCCACATTAGAAACAATTTCTTTAGATTAGTAGTGAGTGAGTTTCTTTTGTGTCGTAAGTAGTCTGTTACTCTACAAGTCTTGTGTCGAAAGAGCTTGTTTAGTATTACTGAGGTATAGCCAACACGATGGGTGATTTCCAAATCATTGGAGGATAAAAAAACTCAACAACAACAACTACAACACGTGGGCAACATGCATGATGTTCTATTTACAAGGACATGATCTTTGGGAGATCGTTGGCGGGTGTGAAACTATGCCGCTAGAGGATGATTCTAACGGTGCCTTGCGCAAATGGAGAATCAAAGCAGGTAGACGACCACAATCGGAGAAGAGATGTTAGAGCATATTTGGAATGACAAGACACCAAAAGAAGTATGGGACACGTTTGTGATGTTGTTCTCAAAGAAGAACGATACGAGGCTACAACTTCTGGAGAATGAGTTGTTGTCAATTTCACAACGTGACATGACGATTGCTCAGTACTTCCACAAGGTCAAGTAGATCTATCGGGAAATTACTGAACTGGACCCGAAGTCTGCCATTGTAGAATCTTGAACGAAGAGGATTATAATCCACGGATTGCGACCAGAATAGAGAAGCTTTATTATTGCTGTACAAGGATGATCCACTTAACCATCACTTGTAGAGTTTAAAAATTTGTTAGCCAGCCAAGAAGCCATAGCTAAACAAATAGGAGGCATCACATTGAAGGGTGAAGAAGAAGCACTCTACACAAGTGAAAATTTGAGCAATAATAGGTCGTCTACCAAACGTGGATACAATGGTGACAAAAGAAGAAGTCACCAAGGAATTGTACAACCAGGGAGAGCTTAGAAGAATGATAACAATAACTCTCATGGGAAGAGATTTGGAGGCATTTGCTACAATTGCTCGAAGAAGGGCCACATGTCTAGAGATTGTTGGTCTAAGAAAAAACCTATCGAAAGCAATGTGGCATCCTCCAACAGGGAGATGGAGGAGGAATGGGATGTAGAGGTATTGTATGCCATAGAAGAAGATGAGCTAGCACTCATGGCGATGATGGGAGACCATATCGATTATGAGAATGATTGGATCATTGATTCAGGATACCCAAACCACATGATTGACAATCAAAGTGGTGCAATGGAAGAGGGGTGTCCCTCAGAGAAGGAAGTATTACCAGGCCTTGAGCAAATTGAAGAAATTCTTCTGACAGGAGAGAAAACTGAAGAGATTCTTCCACAAAAGATGGTGGAACAAACGGTACACATTTGCTAAAGTGTTGATGTGCCTAAAGATTCAAGTGATGCTAGTGTTGGTGAACAAGAAGTGACTCAACCAAGCGAACCTAGTGAAAAACAAAGGGCACCTCAACAACTAAGACAATTAGAAATAATCCAAAAGCCATGTCTAGAGTATGCCAGCACAACTATTGTAGAAGACGAAGTTAATAAGCAAGAGATATATAAGGATGTGTCACAAAACTCGGTTTGGCAAAAAGTGATGGAGGAAGAAATTATAGCCCTGAAGCAAAATCAAACTTGGGAACTAGTGTCACGATCAAGAGATGTTAAATCTATCTTTTGCAAGTGGATTTACAAAATAAAGTATACCCCGAATGGATCAATCGTGAGATACAAAACTCAGACTGTAGATCCAAGGTTCTCTCAACAATATGGACTAGACTATGATGAAACATTTAGTCCAGTGGCAAAGATCATTATTGTACAAGTTCCTTCAGTACTTGCGGTAAATAAAGATCGAAAATTTTGGCAAATGGATATGAAGAATATTTTCTTGCATAGAGAGTTGGACCAGGAGATCTACATGAACCAAACAAATGGATTCGAAAAGGAAGTTGGAGTCCTTAGTCAGTATCTGTGAAGTCTAAAGAAGCCTCATTTGAATGCGGCTCGATGGACCTTGAGATATGTCAATCGATATCACGATACTCGAAGATCAAGCACCAGGTATGTGTTCAAGCTCAGTTCGACAACAATTTATTGGTGTAACAAAAGACAACCAACTGTATCATTGTCAACTAGAGAAGCAGAGTACAGAGCAGCGGCGGGAGCAGCTAAAAAATGTACATGGCTGAAACTTCTGATGAAAGATTGGCACCAGAAAGTTGACTATTCGATACCACTTCAATGCAACAACCAATCTGTGATTTGTCTAGTAGAAAATTCGATGTTTCATGGCAGAACAAAGCATGTGGAAGTAGTAGACTTGTCTACAAAAGAGCTAAATACTTGCCCATATGAGAGCTTTCGCTGTGGTGCAGCGAATGAGAACTAGTACTGACGGGAGTGTTAAAATATCATCATTAGCCTAATAGGGTTAAGCCCAACAATTGCATGAGTGACTATATTTATGTTAAGAAAATGATTTAGGATTTTAGGAATAAATTTAGGAAAATGATTTAGGAATTTTAAGAATAAATTTAGGAAAATGATTTAGGAATTTTAGGAATAAATTTAGGAAAATGATTTAGGGGAAAAAGTTGAAAATTTTAGGAATAGATGGACTAAATACCCTCCACCCTATTTAGTTCATGGTCCCAAGAAACACAAAGTAAATACCCTCCACTTTACTTAGTTCATTGGTCCCAAGAAACACAAAGTAAATACCCTCCACCCTACTTAGTTCATGGTCCCAAGAAACAGTAAATACCCTCCACCCTACTTAGCTCATGGTCCCAAGAAACACAAAGTAAATACCCTCCACCCTACTTAGTTGTGTTAAAGTGTGAGAGTTCCCACAAAGAGTTGTGTTCAACAAATGATACATAAGGAACGAAAGTAGACAATATCAACCAACGGTTGGTCATAATAAAGTGTGCGAGAAGGAAAGTAGACAATATTAACTAATACTAGTCTTGGATTATAAGAGATGATTGGTTGGAATAGCTTAGTTGGTTAGAGTTTGTTGGAATAACTTAGTTGGTTAGAGTTTGTTGGAATAGCTTAGTTGGTTAGAATTTGTTGGAATAGCTTAGTTGGTTAGAGTTTGTTGGAATAGCTTAGTTGGTTAGAATTTGTTGGAATAGCTTAGTTGGTTAGAGTTTGTGGCTGTTAACCACAATGTTGGAGGTTCAAGCCCTCTTTCTAGTGATTAGAATGAAGCATACCTTATAATTGTGTTTGGTGCTTCTCTCTAGTACAAATTTTCAATCAACGTTGGTTTGTTAAGCTTTTGACCCTAAGTAAATATTATCTACTTTGGCTCGCTTTTTGCCTAACAATAATATGAGATGTCAAAAGTGGGATTTTAACCCACACCATCTTACAAGGACCAGAACTTGAGTCTGGTGTCTTAGACCACATGAGCATCCTGACTCCTTACTATGCGTTCCAAGATTGGTTTGAGAGGGAATTTATCATTCCGTATATGGGTGTGTAAACGTCTCCCTAGTAGACGTGTTTTAATACTGTGAGGCTGATGACGATACGTAACGGATTAAAATAGATAATATCTACTAGCTGTTGGAGAGAGGAACGAAACAATCCTAATAAGGGTGCTAAAACCTCTTCCTAATAGGCGCGTTTTAAAACTGTGAGGCTGATGACAATACCTAATGGGCAAAAATGGACAATGTCTGTTAGCATTACGCTTGGACTTTTACAAATGATATCAAAGCTAGTCACTAGACGATGTGCCAGTGAGGACACTTGACCATTAAAAGGGGTCGATAGTGAGATCCCACATTGATTAAAGAGGTGAAGAAACATTTCTTATAAGGGTCGGAAAACCTCTCCCTAGTAGATACGGTTTAAAACCGTGAGGGAGATAATGAGACGTAACGAATGAAAGTAGACAATATCAACTAATGGTGATCTGGGATTGTAACAAATGATTGGCTGGAATAACTTCTCCCTAAATTTTTCAATCAACTTTGCTTTGTGACGTAACGTGTAAGAGAACTAACTCGAATGGTGAGTTCAATTAATATTTAAGTTCTTATCATTTGATAAAAATAATGATGCATACCTTATAATGGTGTTGGTGCTTCTCCCTAAATTTTTCAATCAAGTTTGCTTTGTGAAGTAGCGTGTAAGAGTTCAATTGATATTTAAGTTCCTTATCATTTGATAAATAATGATGCTTTCGACCCAAGCTAAATAATGATGCTTTCGACCCAAGCTAAATAATGATGCTTTCGACCCAAGCCATAGTAGATATTATCCTCTTACGAGGACCAAAACTTGAGTCTGGCACCTTAGACCACTCGGCCATCTTAACTGCTTATTATGTATTCCAGGATTGGTTTGAGAGGGGAATTTAGCATTCCGTATACGGGTGTGTAAGCGTCTCCCTAGTAGACGCGTTTTAAAACTGTGAGGCTGACGACGATACGTAACGGATTAAAATAGATAATATCTACTAGCTATTAGAGAGAGGAACGAGACAATCCTAATAAGGGTGCGAAAACCTCTCCCTAATAGGTGTGTTTTAAAACTGTGAGGCCGATGACAATACCTAATGGGCAAAAATGGACAATATCTGCTAGAGGTGGGCTTGGATTGTAACAAATGATTCGCTCGAATAGCTTAGGTTGTTAGAGCTGTGGTTGTTAACCACAAGGTGGTTCAAACCCTCCTTCTAGTGATGGGATTGAAGCATACATTATAACAGTGTTGGTGCTTCTCCCGAGTAGAAATTTTAAATCAACTTTGGTTTTTGACGTGTCATTTAAGACAACTAACTCGAACTTCAAGGTATTCTTAAAATTTTTTAATTTTTAAAAATCATGTTTTGACACTTTTAAAAGTTCAAGTGAGTTCAATTGATATCCAGCATGGTACGGAGTTCTTATCTTTTGATAAACTTATGATGCTTTCAACCCAAGCCCTCTTATGAGGACCAAAACTTGAGTCTGGCACCTTAGACCACTCGACCATCCTAACTGTTTATTGTGCAATCTCGTATTGGTTTAAGAGGTTATGAAGCATTCCTTATATGGGTGTGTAAACGGTGAGGCTGATGGCAATACCTAATGGGCCAAAATGAACAATGTTTGCTAGCAGTGCGCTTGGACTTTTAAAATGATATCAGAGCTAGTCACCAGGCGATGTGCCATTGAGGACGCTTGACCCTTAGAAGGGTTGGCTCTCCAAAGGATTTTATAAGTATATCACACGTCGATCGGAGAGGTAAAGAAACATTTATTACAAGGGTCTGAAAACCTTTCCTTAATAGATGCGGTTTAAAATCGTGAGGCTGACAACGATACGTAACGAATGAAATCAGACAATATCAATTAGAGGTGGGCTTGGATTGTAACAAATGATTGGCTGGAATAGCTCAGTTGGCTGTTAACCACAAGGTCTGAGGTTGTCACACCCTTCTTCTAGTGATGGGAATGAAGCATAAGTTACAACGATGTTTGTTCTTCTCCCTAGTAGAATTTTTCAACCAACTACGTTTTGTGATGTGGCGTGTAATAGAACTAACTGGAACTTTGATATATTCTCAAAATTTGAAGTTTTAAAATTCATATTTTTCACACCTTTATGACTCTGGTGAGTTCAATTGATATCCACGATGGTACTTTTCTTCCATGACTTAACTTTGAAAAGTTTAAATCTATGAAGTTCTTATCATTGGTAAACTAATGATACTTTCAACCCAAGCCCTCCAACACTAGTAGATATTATCCACTGAGATCCTTCATTTGTTTGAGGAGAATGAAGCATTCCTTATAAGGGTGTGTAAACGTCTCCCTAGTAGATACGTTTTAATACTGTGAGGGTGATAGAGCTACATAATGGACGAATACAGACAATATCTACTAGCGGTTGGAGAGAGGAATAAAACAATCCTTATAAGGGTGCATAAACCTCTTCGTAATAGACGTGTTTTAAAACTGTGAAGTTGATGAAAATACGTAATGGGGAAAAATGGACAATGTCTGCTAGTAGTGGGCTTGGACTTTTACCAATGATATCAGAGATAGTCACCAAGCAATGTGTCAGTGAGATGCTGGGCCCTTAAAAGGGATTGATTGGGAGATTCCACATCGATTGGAGAGGGGAAAAAGCATTTCTTACAAGGGTCTGAAACCTCTCCCTATTAGATATGATTTAAAAACGTGAGGCTAACGGTGATACGTAATAAACGAAAGCTGACAATATCTACTAGTGGTGGGTTTGTATTGTTACAACAAGGATGGAGGTTCAAGCCCTCCTTCTATGATGGGAATGAGACATTCATTATAGTGACTTTGTTAGATATAGTGGCCATCTTCTTTACCCACAAATATTTTTCACCCAACGTTATCGAAAAAATAGAAGTAACAGGGTCTAGTGAAGAAGTGGGGAAGCAAATGGGGAAGAAGGAAAATAGGAGATAACATCTGGCTTGAGAGGTTGAGAGGTCATCTGGCTTGAGAGGTTGAGAGGTAGATTATGACGTGCAAAAAATCTTTATACACAAAATTTCGTCACAAAGAAAAATTTGGCTAACATAAGTATCAAAGTGACTAGAAGTCTATCGATATCTCTCAATGCTTATCAATTTAGGATGTCATGTCCATAAATATTTGTGCATTTCTCATATTTATGCAAATATTCTACATTTTCATTTATTACAAATTTATTTGTCGCAAGATTTAGAATAGTTGACCGACCATGTGGGGGTCATGAGCAGCAATGTTTCAACACAAGGGGGAACAGATCGACGTGAAAGAACCCAAATGTAGTAAAGTCTTGTTCTCAAACCTTCCTCTTCGTCAACTATGTAAATCCCATGCATTTTTTTAGATATGATATCAAATAGCATACGTTTTAAGCTAGAAAATAAAATTTCAAGAATTGAGCATGTGTTAATGTGATGTTAATTTAAGATTAGAAATTGACTATGGAGCACAATCTACATGTTATAGGAATTTAGATCTTTGGATTAGAACTTTAATATCAAATTGACTATGGAGCACAATCTACATGTTATAGGAATTTAGATCTTTGGATTAGAACTTTAATATCAAAATTATGACATGTCTACTCTAACATGTTATAGGAATTTAGATCTTTGGATTAGAACTTTAATATCAAAATTATGACATGTCTACTCTATTCATTGACTGTATTTTCAATCTGGAGCTTAGAGAAATATCAATAATTATGAAAAAAAAACTAAATATAAAAGTTGGCTATTGTTCTAGGAAATTACTATGCAAGAATAATTAAAGCTTAGCCAAAATCAACTAGAAATAAGTCCAAAAATTTAGAAGAAAATGTAAAACACAAAGGAAAACGTTGAGTTAGCCGAAATTTGAGATTAAAACCGAACCTCTGCCTTAGAAGTTAATAGAACCCAAACCATATGTCCGTATCTGAAGCCAGGTTCGAAAATCCAAACTCATTAGTATTTTAGCCCTTAGACACGCCTGCAGCCAACCTTCCATGACCCACTTGCTTCTATCCTAGACGGATGGCGGCGTATGTAGTGGTC
>NW_019268610.1:582901-584769 GCF_002738365.1 Cucurbita moschata | reverse complement strand
GTCACATTTTCTAACATGAACAAACCTCAATTTCGAGTCGGTGAGTATTATGGATCATAATCGACAGTACTTTGCACGTAGCTTTGAGCATTCACAAAAGGTCGAAAGTTGAATTTCTTTAGAATGGAAATCAAATAACCGATGATTATTGTTGAATTTCCAAAAAATACACCACAAATTTCATTTATAGATATAAATGGAACCATTGATATAAAACCCTTATTATATAATTGCATCTTCACTAACAAACCCACCTCGGAGTGATCATCTTCATCAAAGGCTGCAAATTGAGAAGCCTTCCAGGATTACTCAAAAGTGAACTTTTAAGACAAATGAAGTTATATTTGAGCAAGAAAAATCATGTTACATGTGTCTGGAATACCACGGAGCCACCAATGCAAGCAATCACTACAACCCGAAGTTTCTTTGACATTGTAGTTGGATCTATGAGACTCATCCCTCAGATGTGAAAGAGCAGTTATATCCAACATTCTTACTTGTGTGCCTCTTACAGTACTCTCAACAAATGGATCGCTTGATCTATTCTACTCTACTTTACTTCCTCTCGATAACGGTGTGGTATTGACACAACTCATATTGCTGATAATCATCACTTACATCTAAAACAAGAGTATAGTGGTTGACATCGTCAAGGACCCATTCACCATTTCCATTCCTACCGACGAAAAAGTTTTATTACATTCATTTCTTTCTCCTTTCTAACTTCTTCATTCTCACATTAAACTTTTTTTTTATTTAAAAAAAAAATTAAACGTGAAAAGGGAGAAAGAAGGAAGAAGAAAAAAGAAAATCCTTAATTTTGAAAGCTTATCAAATACTCTTTGATCGATGTAAAGAAAGCTTGAGAATACACGTCCCTCTTTGACACTTGTTGGATATATATCCGTACTTCACATGTCGTATCATAATCATTTCATATCGTAAAAACTTTTTGCATCACAAAACTCTAAATTTCCGGTCATCAATAATAGTGAAAATGAAGAAATATTGCTACCCAACATGTCATGAATAAGGAAAAATTGAAAAGAAATAATATATTTAATAATAGATAGTCTTATTTATGGAGATGTGGGGTATCAATCCTCGTACCTCTCGCATGCAAAGCAAGCGCTCTACCATCTGAGCTACATCCCCATGATTTTTATATCATAAAACCACAAATGTCCCATCATCAATAATAGTGAAAATAAAAAAATATCAAAATATTAATAACAAATAGTTTCGTTTGGTGATGCGGGGCATCGATAATTGTGAAAATGAAAAAATATAATAACAAATTAAATACTTTCTTTTGGAGATGCAGGTTATCAATCCCCATACAACTCACATGCAAAGCGAGTACTCTACCATCTAAGCTACATCTCTACAATTTTTACATCACAAAACCCTAAACGTCTCGTCATGAATAATAGTGAAAATGAAAAAATATCGCTACTCATTATGTCATAAATAAGGAAATATTTAATAGAAATAAAATAGTAATAACGAATAGTTTCTTTTGGAGATGCGAGGTATCGATCCTCATATCTCTCGCATGCTACATTCCCACGATTTTACATCAAAAAACTCTAAACTTCCCGTCATCAATGATATTGAAAATGAAAAACTATCCCCGCTCATTATGTCGTAAATAAAGAAAGTTTTATAAGAACTAATATATTTAGTAATCGTCGTTTCATTTGTTGATGCATGGTATCGATCCCAATAATTCTTACATGGGATGCAAACACTCTACCATCTAAGCTATATCCTCAAGATTCTTACGTCACAAAATCCTAAACATCTCGTCATCAATAATAGTGAAAATAAAAAAATAACACTATTCATTATATCATAAATAAGGAAAA
>NW_019268610.1:581419-582468 GCF_002738365.1 Cucurbita moschata | reverse complement strand
ACCATCTAAGCTATATCCCCACAATTCTTATGTCACAAAGTCCTAAACATCTCGTCATCAATAATAGTGAAAATGAAAAACTATCCTAGCTCATTATGTCCTAAATAAGAAAAAATTGAAAATAAATAATATATTTCGTAATCGATTGAATTGGAGATGAAAGGTATTGATCCCCGTACTCTCCACATGGGAAATGAACGCTCTACCATTTGAACTACATCCCTACGATTCTTACATCAGAAAACCCTAAACGTCCCTTCATCAATAATTGTGAAAATGAAAAAGTATCTCTGCATATTATGTCATAAATAAGGAAATATTGAATAGAAATAAAATATTAATAATAAATATTTTCTTTTGGAGATGCGAGGTATCGATCCTCGTACCTCTCGTATGCTAAGCCGTATCTCTCGCATGCTAAGCGAAGCTACATCCCCACAATTCTTGCATCACAAAACCCTAAATTTTCCATCATCAATAATAGTGAAAATGAAGAAATATCGCTACTCAACCTGTCATGAATAAGTAAAAATTAAAAAGAAATAATTTTCAATAATATATTTAATAATAGATAGTTTTATTTTGGAGATGCGTGGTATCTATCCCCGCAACTCTCGCATGCAAAGCAAGTGGTCTACCATTTGAGCTACATCCCCACGATTCTCATGTCACAAAATCCTAAATGTCTCGTCATCAATAATAGTGACATGAAAAACTATCCCTGCTCATTATGTCGTAAATAAGAAAAACTTGAAAAGAAATAATATATTTAGTGATCGATTCATTTGGAGATGCAAGGTATTAACCCCGTACTTTCCACATCAGAAGTGAGCGCTCTACTATCTAAACTACATCCCAACGATTCTTACATCAAAAAACCCTAAACCTCCCGTCATCAATAATTGTAAAAATGAAAAAATATCTACACTCATTATTTCATAAATAAGGAAAGATGGAATAATATATTTAGTGATTATGAAAAAATATCTCCGCTCATTATTTCATAAGTTTAGTGATCGATTCATTTGGAGATGCAAGGTATCGATCTC
>NW_019268610.1:580431-581093 GCF_002738365.1 Cucurbita moschata | reverse complement strand
TCGTATTGCAGGAAACACGTGAAGTCCTCGGATGTAGAATTTGTCTTGGAGAATAAAGCCTTGGGATGGGATGTTAAGAAAGACTATGAGTATTAAGAGCATGATGGTAAGTATAAATGTCGAATATGAAGTTAGGTTGATTTCGAATATGAAGTCCTTAGATAAGAAAAGATTTAGACATAGAGGCATTTCAAGAATTGAACTCAAAACCTCNAGCTTCTACTCAAATATATTTTTCTCTTGGTAGTTGGAGGGCTATAAAACGAAAAGTTGAATTGTTATAATATACAAGGGTTATCAAATAAACCAACAACCCAACAAAAGAAATAAACTAATCAATTCTGGTTGGATTAATTCGGTTCAGTTCATCAATTTGTTTGATTTAATTTTTCTATTTTGCCTCGTGTGACAAGAAAATAAAGTTGTATTGAATGCACCTTCATTTATGACAAACTCATATGAAACATAATTGCATTAATAGTACTCAGAGTTGGAGTCTATAAGCATTTCATGAACTTCAGTGCAATTCATGCTTCATTAAAGATGAGATAAACTTTAGTTAAGTAAGGGGAACTTTAAATTACTTCATTTGGAGCTTCAATTACTATATGCTAGTTACAATCTTTAGGATTGACTAATTGGACACGAATTCATGGATTTAC
>NW_019268610.1:580194-580421 GCF_002738365.1 Cucurbita moschata | reverse complement strand
GTAAGGGGAACTTTAAATTACTTCATTTGGAGCTTCAATTACTATATGCTAGTTACAATCTTTAGGATTGACTAATTGGACACGAATTCATGGATTTACAGAAATTTCTGTGTAATTATCAACTACAATTTATGTTTTCAACTTTTTAGGACATAATTTAGGTAGTTGTTTTTATGAGTCGTAAACTTGTTTCTTTGCATAATATGGATTTAGTTGAACTATTATTA
>NW_019268610.1:578502-580159 GCF_002738365.1 Cucurbita moschata | reverse complement strand
TTTGTTGTCTTTTAACTTGTGATTTTGCAAAAAGCTTAACTAATATGAACTGTCATGTCACAAGAACTTTAAGGTAAATCAAGAATATACCCTACATCATTCAAGATGGCAATAAAATGAAGTTAAATTGAATGCACTTTAGTTTCATGTTTGGCGTGTTCAAGATAAAACATAATTGTTTTAATGATATTGAGCCTGGAGTCTATAAGAATTTAATGATCTGAAGAGAAATTCCTTTTTATTAGAGGATACCAACTGTATTTAAGATACTCGGAGTTCAAGAATCTGGATTTGAATCTGGTTAAGGAACAATAAGATTTGAAAGTTTTGAATTCTAGACCAAATTTGTANAGACCAAATTTGTACCTAATTATTTCTTTTTATGACTAATTATAAATTAAGAGAAAAATATTTTTGTAAAGATAGATTTATCTCTAAACCTTTCATGACGAAACCATGTTTAGACTAGCAGTTTAAATTCAGGAGATGAGGTCACAGGTGTGATTATTTTGGATGGGACTAGTAGTTTAAAGTCAGGAGATGAGGTCACAGGTGTGATTATTTTGGATGGGTTCGTAATAAAACTTACGGTTGAGATGAGAGAGCCTTCAATTTTTTTTTTTGTTTGGATAAATTTGAACAACACCGTCTTATAATTTAATTTAATTTTATATTTAATGTTGGGTTGTTTTCTCAATCTCATTTTAATTTTACAACATTTTCTTATTTTATATTAATTTACTTTTATTTTTATTTGTTGTCACTCTCAATTTTAGTTTCTATTTGAGTTTTGAACACTTGAAATTTAGGTTGTGACAGATTGGTATCAGAGCAGCAAGATTTTAAATTATATAGATTTTTTCTTAGGATAAAGAGTCGTATATCTCTATGACTCAGCTCGATGACACGTCNCACGTCTCTCCGCGACCAAGTAAGCAGTCTAACCCTAATTTGTAGTATATGATATGTTGTAAAACTTGTATGAATTTATTGTATGTTTTGATTTTCGTGGTAGTTATAAAATGTCCTTGGACGTTAAGGAGTGAACGTTAACTACATAAGACAATACTGGATCAACGTTATAGTGTTTAGATATGGTGAGGAGGAAAAGAGTGGTCATGAGATATTTGTCTAGCCTTAGGAAAATAGAGAGTTGTCGTTGCAAAGTGCGAGACATCTAATCCATGAAATTTTGGTACTAGAAATGAAGAAACTGGAGATGGTCCCCAAACGTCTGTATGGACCATTTCCAATCGCACTTTCTTTGGTTCCCTGGCAGCGTCAACCAGATTAACCCTACGGCGTGACAATCCTTGAACTTCCACTCTTCCGTGGTCATGGTATCCAGCTTCACCCCCAAAATGGGTTCCTGAATATCTTTCTCATATAGACAACCTTCAATTTGTATCTTATAGAAACTGATATCGAATCCATCAAATTTTTCAATTCCAGTCTTTGAACTTTCCATCTTCACAGATCGTGGTGAATCTCTCCTCGCTCTGATACCAGTTACTAGAGTCACACAACAATGCACACACTTGATCTAAATGAACACAAAGAACATGATAGAGAAAATGTAAGAAGAAATATTGACTAATGGTTTTGTGATTAATGACTTCAAGTATGCAAATAGAGGATATGGAGAATGAGAAATGTA
>NW_019268610.1:578186-578441 GCF_002738365.1 Cucurbita moschata | reverse complement strand
TTCATTATATGTAACCGCCTACTATATATAATTATTTAGTATACATATGTCTATCAGATTTTTACTATAAATAGTCAGCCTTCATATCCAACATTCTAGAGCCCAAATAGTCAGGGATTGACATCTTACTAGAACACAAAGTCATTTACATGCCCCTAGCAAAATGTCTAGTAGTAACGGAGTCTAACCCAACGATCATTCAGACAAACATCCATCAACCAAGAGGGGTGAAAATGATGACGATAGTACAGTTGA
>NW_019268610.1:575633-578176 GCF_002738365.1 Cucurbita moschata | reverse complement strand
GGGTGAAAATGATGACGATAGTACAGTTGAGAAAGAATCTTAGCCATGATGAATCTACACTTGCTGCCATTGTTGTATTTGAAAAGGGGGAGCTCAGCCAACCTCAACAAAAACTTTATTGCCACTACATGAACACCACGACCCAAAACAAGAAGGTCAGATATTGGGTTTAGCCCTACCAAGAGAGATAAATCACAAGATTAGTTTTATGTGGCCTACCACAAATAGATGTCACGCGGCTCAGCCTTGTCAGTGATCACTCAAATGCTTGGCAAAGACACCAAGCCAACACCTCTACTGAATAAGGGAGACAAAAACAAACCACTAAAGCAACACATGTTCACGCAAAAATACCATCCAGACGGATGAAGAGAAGGGTCGACCACGATAATTTCAAAGCAAATAGAGAGTTATGATAAGTTAAGGTTAGATCAACTTTGAGTTCAAAGCAACAAGAACCAAAGACTGGTGCGAAAATTCTATGGACTAGTCGAAGTTATCCACAAGATTAGGAAGACATCATATAGGATCCAATTGCTCCTATGGATACAGACTAACCCTGTTGTCCACATCAGTAACTTGAAACGTTATTATTCCGACCAAGAAAACATCAAGTAAAAGCAGGTGGTATGACGTCATGCAAAGAAGAAATTGTTTCAAGCGAAGAAAGTAGGAAAGACACCAACAGAGAAGACTTGAAGAGTTAGCAAACCGAGAAGTGATTTTCAACAACTCCTAGTAGGTTGGAAAAGACTCCTTAATACTGAGATAAGCTAGAAGCGCGTCACGAGACCTAAAGTCAGCCTCATCCTACAACGTTGAGTTTATGAAGAGCCGGTTGATAGAGATATTGACAAATTGTGTAAGGGCAGATGTCGCGGTCATGATTGGCTGAGGCATGTTGCCTGTGGTTGCATGTTAGATGTCTCAGCTATTCTTGTAAATAATTTGTGGTTCATGGTGGCATGGTCATTCCAAACCCCTTTTACTTGCTTTCATCTTAGATAGGCCTTTACTATTATTGTTGTGCCAATACGGGGTGTATGATTAGTCCTCAAAATCATATCTACACCCATTAGGACTAAAATTTCCCAAAATGTACTATAGGAGAACGTGACCAGTTGTTGTTTCTTCACTTTTAGCTTATAACATTGCTTTATTTGAAATTGTTTTTAATGTATTTCCTCGCTCATGTTTTCTAAAATATTTCTTCTAAACGTAATTCGAGCATACATTGCTATTTTTCATTCAGTCTAAATTTTGCATGGTTGACTTGTTCATTGGATTAGAACAAATGTAACATAATCATTGTCTCACTACTGCAAGAGTGCGATTGTGACACTTGTCTTTCGTTCAGTTATGGGCCGCATCTTTTGACTAGTTACGTGAGTTTGGCCTGGAGCATACGTGTAGGTTGAAAAAGAAATGGTTGGATGTGGACTACGAATAAGGGTTGGGCCACGGAAGGTTTTTTTTTTTTACCACATATGGACTTTGGGCTAGCGAGTCTTAAATTTGGGTTCGTTTGAAAAATTTTTGTTCGTTTTTTTGTTCAAACGAACCCAAATTAAACCTACTAGTTTCTTCTTCCTTGCATGACTCACTTCTATTCTCTGTTCTGCCTCTTCTTGCTCTCTGAAACTTCTTTAAAGGCTATTGTTCACCGATTATTTGGGAGCATCTTCCTGAAAAGGATTGTGACCACAAATGACCTATGTAGAAAATTTGTACCCCCTTTCCTAAAACCTTTAGCGGACAACATACCCAAAATAGATGCGCTGACTAGACTGCGTTACACCTCGTCTCACCCCCACCCCTCCCTCGGAGCATATGGATCCACCCAATTGATGAACACTCAAATCAAACTCGCCCATCCTTTTTGGCACAGGGACGCGAGAACCAATCTGAGTAATCTACAGTGGGGAGACCCCTTAAAGCAACAAGCGAGAATGGATAGGTTGATAGCAGGGTTAAAGAAAAGGCGAGTATGAAAAGACGTATTGCGTAACCGTCCCTGTAAGCAGCTTCATTCTTTCTTGATCTATGAACTGGCTTTATGAAAAAATCAGTCTTTCGGCTGAAAGTGTGACTGTCGGGTATGGATAAGCAGGACCTCTTATTTCGAAGGAAACTGCAAATGTTGGCTAAGAAAGCTAAGCAGGCAAGTACAGGACGAACAAAATGCACATACAAATTCATTGACATGATCCCTCTCCCTCTCTCTTTGGCTAGTTGGCTAGTTGCACGATAAGCGGGAAAGCATANAGATTGAAACACACCTAGTAAGAAAGGCGGGCTTAGCAGGTTTCTCCAAACGTATAAACAAAAAGAGGAAGCAACCGGTCCTAAAGAGGATACCGATACGCATACATTCTCGCATGGAAGAACCTAGTTGAACCGGATCAAGGGTTCTAACCTAGTCCGATTGACCTTCTTTGGCTGGGCCCCGCCCCTTGTAACAAGGTCAACCCGTACGTGCTTTTTCCT
The DNA here is from genome assembly GCF_002738365.1 of Cucurbita moschata. Classification (NCBI taxonomy): domain Eukaryota; kingdom Viridiplantae; phylum Streptophyta; class Magnoliopsida; order Cucurbitales; family Cucurbitaceae; genus Cucurbita; species Cucurbita moschata. The sequence continues at coordinate 575,689 of NW_019268610.1, read as the reverse complement.
TTCGTTTAGCGAGATAGCTTACCAGCTCTTTTGGCTCATAGCAGCAGTATGAAAAG
>NW_019268610.1:575330-575519 GCF_002738365.1 Cucurbita moschata | reverse complement strand
CAACCTCTTTTAAAGAAGGAGTTGCTCTGCCTTGATCACCATGGACATATGCAGCTCCCGCTTTACTTTGCCTACCGTGAAAAGGAAAGTTCCCTCACGATAGGCCCTCCCAGCTCCCGAACGTCTTTCTATCAATCGAGAGAGGTATAGAATAGTACAACAAACCAACAAGACAAGAATGGACTCATA
>NW_019268610.1:572863-575320 GCF_002738365.1 Cucurbita moschata | reverse complement strand
GAGAGAGGTATAGAATAGTACAACAAACCAACAAGACAAGAATGGACTCATAAGATGGGTGGTCAGGGAAGCGATTTCTTTTGGGTTATCCGCCAAGGAAATGATCAAGGAATTCTCTATACACGGCTCAGAGATGACCGTATTGTTGCACTTCCAAAGTAAAGTACCGTAGGCAAGTGAAGTTTTTGAACATGAAAGCGTGTAGAACTCAGATCCACTTTCTCTTTGATTCGAAAACTTCAAATTTGATCTTCCTTTCATCTCTGGGTGACTGAGAGAGAATTTAGGCCTAGCGTGCATCCGATTCGGTCAACCATAATGTACAAAGCGGATTGATTAAATGGGCTTGAAGTTCCATTATCGAAGATCTCTACTAGGTTTAGTGCACTTTGGTAGTTGCGAATGTTGCCGTAATCGAATGTCTTTCTCATTCGACATTCTCTCTTACCAAGCACTCATACTCGCCAGGGTTGAGGAGACAGCCCGTGAGCTAATTGGGTTTCGAGATTGGTATGCGTAAAAAGAGCTCACTTTCGACTTTCTCCTCGGCGTTTTGTGCCCGGGTCTGGTTCAGGAAAGGGTCTGATCTCTTTCATTGGAGCACATTGATGCCGAAGGAGTCTTCCAAACCGGTGGAGAGGCTATGATGACTTCAGGCTATTCAAATAACATGACTGATACTACAAAGAAAGGGTATCTAAGTCACACTAGTGAAATAACTTTTTCATAATAATTATCTTGATATATGATACCAAAAACCTGCCTGATGACTGATAAGGTAAGGGGTTTCAAAAGAAAAAAGAATGACAATTCTACGTGTGATAGAAAAGGAGATTTTTTTTTTCAGTGTGTGCGGTTCGCCTGCCTTCCTGACCACGGATCCAAACCGGTGGAGAGGCTATGATGACTTCAGGCTATTCAAATAACATGACTGATACTACAAAGAAAGGGTATCTAAGTCACACTAGTGAAATAGAAAAGGAGATTTTTTTTTTCAGTGTGTGCGGTTCGCCTGCCTTCCTGACCACGGATAGGCGATGGGGCTTTGCACTTCAGCCCCTATCAAGGTGACAGGATTCGAACCTATGAAATTTATATTGAAGTTGTGCATTGCCACGCATTCCTTTGGGTTAGGCCCCATTGATAACTAAACAATTTTTTTTCTTTCAAAATTGTCCTTTTTTCTTTTGGAGGGGCATTCCGAGAATCAAACTCGAGACCTCTTGCAACCAAAGCAAGAATCATACCACTAGACCAAATGCCCTTATCATGGACTATATATTAAGTTGTTTATGGAATGTATCATCATTATATTAAAAGATCATTATCATTCAATTTCTCCGAGGCTCATCTTTTGAGAAATGAACATAGGGGCATTCTGAGAATTGAACTCGAGACCTCTCGCACCCTAAGCGAGAATCATACCACTAGACCAAATGCCCTTTTTAAGATAAATGCAACATTTTTAACTCCTACTCAATATATTTTTTTCTCTCAAATTTGAAATCTATTTTCTTGAGCGGTTGTTGGACTATAAAACAAAAAGTTGATGGTCTAGTATTTTACTTGTAAGTAAGACATGTAATATTGAATTGTTCTAATATGCAAGTGTTATCAAATAAACTACCAATATTCAATTGATTGGTCTGAGGTTATCGATAAAAAAGATTTGTCTAACCCAACAAATGAATCAAACTAATCAATTTGGGTTGGGTTGAATTTAATTCGGCTCAGTTCATCAGTTTGTTTGATTTAATTCTTCTATTTTGCTTCGTATGACAAAAATGAAGTTGTATTGAATGTACCATAGTTTGATTTATGACAAACTCATATGAAATATAATTGCATTAATAGTACTAAGAGTTGGAGTCTATAAACATTTCATGAACTTAAGTGCAACCACTACAACAAATAATAGATATGATAGCTTATGAAAAACGCTATCATAGACTTTTTATAACGTTTTTCAAACGTCGTGACAGCCCATGTTATTAAAAGTTTGAGACTTTTTATATTGTCTTTTTCCAGCTATAAAAAATGCTATAATAGAGTATGATACTATAGCTTATATAAATTGCTATAAAAACATTTTATAGCATTTTTTTTAGAGCTATAATATTTTTAATATAACTAAAATATTGGCTATTTTTTACTTCTAAAAGCATTTTCTTAATGTTATAATATAGTATTTATAGCTTTAATCTTATGTTATGATAAATGTTATTTAATCATTTATAATTACTATAATTAATGTAATAATTTTTTTAATGACATTTCTTTTATGTTGTATAAATTTTATTATAATTTTTATTTTTGATTAAAAGACTCAGACAATACTTTTTTAATATAATCTAACATGAAAGAATATTTTATAACACAATAAATATGAAGGGACTTCCATTCATAATTAAAATTTTACAATAAAGTATTCAATTTGATGAACATAAAATTTAGGAA
>NW_019268610.1:571122-572853 GCF_002738365.1 Cucurbita moschata | reverse complement strand
ATAGAAAAGGAGATTTTTTTTTTCAGTGTGTGCGGTTCGCCTGCCTTCCTGACCACGGATAGGCGATGGGGCTTTGCACTTCAGCCCCTATCAAGGTGACAGGATTCGAACCTATGAAATTTATATTGAAGTTGTGCATTGCCACGCATTCCTTTGGGTTAGGCCCCATTGATAACTAAACAATTTTTTTTCTTTCAAAATTGTCCTTTTTTCTTTTGGAGGGGCATTCCGAGAATCAAACTCGAGACCTCTTGCAACCAAAGCAAGAATCATACCACTAGACCAAATGCCCTTATCATGGACTATATATTAAGTTGTTTATGGAATGTATCATCATTATATTAAAAGATCATTATCATTCAATTTCTCCGAGGCTCATCTTTTGAGAAATGAACATAGGGGCATTCTGAGAATTGAACTCGAGACCTCTCGCACCCTAAGCGAGAATCATACCACTAGACCAAATGCCCTTTTTAAGATAAATGCAACATTTTTAACTCCTACTCAATATATTTTTTTCTCTCAAATTTGAAATCTATTTTCTTGAGCGGTTGTTGGACTATAAAACAAAAAGTTGATGGTCTAGTATTTTACTTGTAAGTAAGACATGTAATATTGAATTGTTCTAATATGCAAGTGTTATCAAATAAACTACCAATATTCAATTGATTGGTCTGAGGTTATCGATAAAAAAGATTTGTCTAACCCAACAAATGAATCAAACTAATCAATTTGGGTTGGGTTGAATTTAATTCGGCTCAGTTCATCAGTTTGTTTGATTTAATTCTTCTATTTTGCTTCGTATGACAAAAATGAAGTTGTATTGAATGTACCATAGTTTGATTTATGACAAACTCATATGAAATATAATTGCATTAATAGTACTAAGAGTTGGAGTCTATAAACATTTCATGAACTTAAGTGCAACCACTACAACAAATAATAGATATGATAGCTTATGAAAAACGCTATCATAGACTTTTTATAACGTTTTTCAAACGTCGTGACAGCCCATGTTATTAAAAGTTTGAGACTTTTTATATTGTCTTTTTCCAGCTATAAAAAATGCTATAATAGAGTATGATACTATAGCTTATATAAATTGCTATAAAAACATTTTATAGCATTTTTTTTAGAGCTATAATATTTTTAATATAACTAAAATATTGGCTATTTTTTACTTCTAAAAGCATTTTCTTAATGTTATAATATAGTATTTATAGCTTTAATCTTATGTTATGATAAATGTTATTTAATCATTTATAATTACTATAATTAATGTAATAATTTTTTTAATGACATTTCTTTTATGTTGTATAAATTTTATTATAATTTTTATTTTTGATTAAAAGACTCAGACAATACTTTTTTAATATAATCTAACATGAAAGAATATTTTNATCCTGAGTCGAGTCCGCATTGTCATACGAATCGACATCGGCCAAACCAAGAGCTCCTATTTTTTCTTTAACGAAAGCGGATCTATCAATTTCGATAAAACCAACCTCTTTTAAAGAAGGAGTTGCTTTGCCTTGATCACCATGGACATATGCAGCTCCCGCTTTACTTTGCCTACCGTGAAAAGGAAAGTTCCCTCACGATAAGCCCTCCCAGCTCCCGAACGTCTTTCTATCAATCGAGAGAGGTATAGAATAGTACAACAAACCAACAAGACAAGAATGGACTCATAAGATGGGTGGTCAGGGAAGCGATTTCTTTTGGGTTATCCGC
>NW_019268610.1:570803-571076 GCF_002738365.1 Cucurbita moschata | reverse complement strand
CCGTATTGTTGCACTTCCAAAGTAAAGTACCGTAGGCAAGTGAAGTTTTTGAACATGAAAGCGTGTAGAACTCAGATCCACTTTCTCTTTGATTCGAAAACTTCAAATTTGATCTTCCTTTCATCTCCGGGTGACTGAGAGAGAATTTAGGCCTAGCGTGCATCCGATTCGGTCAACAATAATGTACAAAGCGGATTGATTAAATGGGCTTGAAGTTCCATTATCGAAGATCTCTACTAGGTTTAGTGCACTTTGGTAGTTGCGAATGTTGCC
>NW_019268610.1:550879-570775 GCF_002738365.1 Cucurbita moschata | reverse complement strand
TGTCTTTCTCATTCGACATTCTCTCTTACCAAGCACTCATACTCGCCAGGGTTGAGGAGACAGCCCGTGAGCTAATTGGGTTTCGAGATTGGTATGCGTAAAAAGAGCTCACTTTCGACTTTCTCCTTGACGTTTTGTGCCCGGTTCTGGTTCAGGAAAGGGTCTGATCTCTTTCATTGGAGCACATTGATGCCGAAGGAGTCTTCCAAACCGGTGGAGAGGCTATGATGACTTCAGGCTATTCAAATAACATGACTGATACTACAAAGAAAGGGTATCTAAGTCACACTAGTGAAATAACTTTTTCATAATAATTATCTCGATATATGATACCAAAAACCTGCCTGATGACTGATAAGGTAAGGGGTTTCAAAAGACAAAAGAATGACAATTTGGGGCTTTGCACTTCAGCCCCTGAGAATACCACATCAAGGTGACAGGATTCGCCTGCCTTCGGATAGGCGATGGGGCTTTGCACTTCAGCCCCTGAGAATACCACATCAAGGTGACAGGATTCGCCTGCCTTCCTGACCACGGATAGGCGATGGGGCTTTGCACTTCAGCCCCTGAGAATACCACATCAAGGTGACAGGATTCGAACCTATGGCTCTCTGAAACTTCTTGTCTTCCTGACTACGGATAAGCTATGGGGCTTTGCACTTCGGCCCTTGAGAATACCACATCATGAAACTTCTTCATTCAGTTATTTGGGCAACAGATCCTATTTGACGACAGCGGACAACATAATGAAAAGTAGAAAGAATACAATAGAACAATTTGTGTAATGTTATTTTTGAAGAACGGCCCAAGATGATCTTTATTCTTCTTCCAAGAATATGTTTCATTTTAAATCATATCATCTTCATAATTCATTTTGATATAATATTGTTGGGGGCATTTTGAGAGGTCTCAAGTAGTATATCTTGATTCTTAGTTGCTAGTCTATATATTTTCGGTGCCTCAATATATGAAATTTATATTAAAGTTGTGCATTGCCACGCATTCCTTTGGGTTAGGCCCCATTGATAACTAAACAATTTTTTTTCTTTCAAAATTGTCCTTTTTTCTTTTGGAGGGGCATTCCGAGAATCAAACTCGAGACCTCTTGCACCCAAAGCAAGAATCATACCACTAGACCAAATGCCCTTATCATGGACTATATATTAAGTTGTTTATGGAATGTATCATCATTATATTAAATAGATCATTATCATTCAATTTCTCTGAGGCTCATCTTTTGAGAAATGAACATAGGGGCATTATGAGAATTGAACTCGAGACCTCTCGCACCCTAAGCGAGAATCATACCACTAGACCAAATGCCCTTTTTAAGATAAATGCAACATTTTTAACTCCTACTCAATATATTTTTTTTTCTCAAATTTGAAATCTATTTTCTTGAGCGGTTGTTGGACAATAAAACAAAAAGTTGATGGTCTAGTATTTTACTTGTAAGTAAGACATGTAATATTGAATTGTTCTAATATGCAAGTGTTATCAAATAAACTACAACCCAACAAATGAATCAAACTAATCAGTTTGGGTTGGGTTGGATTTTTTCAGCTCAGTTCATCAGTTTGTTTGATTTAATTCTTCTATTTTGCTTCGTATGACAAGAAAATGAAGTTGTATTGAATGTACCATAGTTTTATTTATTACAAACTCATATGAAATTAATTGCATTAATAGTACTAAGAGTTGGAGTCTATAAACATTTCATGAACTTAAGTGCAACCACTACAACAAATAATAGATATGATAGCTTATGAAAAACGCTATCATAGACTTTTTATAACGTTTTTCAAACGTCGTGACAGCCCATGTTATTAAAAGTTTGAGACTTTTTATATTGTCTTTTTCTAGCTATAAAAAATGTTATAATAGAGTATGATACTATAGCTTATATAAATTGCTATAAAAACATTTTATAGCATTTTTTTTAGAGCTATAATATTTTTAATATAACTAAAATATTGGCTATTTTTTACTTCTAAAAGCATTTTCTTAATGTTATAATATAGTATTTATAGCTTTAATCTTATGTTATGATAAATGTTATTTAATCATTTATAATTACTATAATTAATGTAATAATTTTTTTAATGACATTTCTTTTATGTTGTATAAATTTTATTATAATTTTTATTTTTGATTAAAAGACTCAGACAATACTTTTTTAATATAATCTAACATGAAAGAATATTTTATAACACAATAAATATGAAGGGACTTCCATTCATAATTAAAATTTTACAATAAAGTATTCAATTTGATGAACATAAAATTTAGGAAATATTTAAGAAACATATTACTAAAAACTACAGCTGAAGAAGAATAGAGACAATAACAATGCCTAGGCTCAGTACTTCCAGCTCTTTTAATATGTTGTGCAGTCGATGCCTTACTAGTCCATTGTCTCTATAATGTTGTCCAATGTCGAGAAAAGAATAGTAATAGATAATGGAGTAATTTGTTAGCATGTTTCACTTGTTCCTGCAATTTTCATAAAAAAAAAATAAATAATGTGGATGATGTGCCAAACATCAGCAAGATATGAGAACTACTAAAATGATTATATTAGTATTATCATACTTCACAATCACAGGTTTACTGAAATTAACGATCTCGTTTTAAGGAATAGGAGCAGAATTCCACCCAGACAAAACTTCTTCTAAAAAAATATTTATGCAAACAAGAGATTACAACACTGTCAATAGAAGCGCCAAACACTTAGGATCAAAGCAATTAAAAATAGTATTTATTTAACTTCAATTTAGCATAATTTAGTGCAACAAACCTGTGGGGCACACAAGCGTAAACTCTAAATGGCACAAACATTCAGTAAAGGAAAGGGGGAAAGAGAGAAAGAAAGATTGAACAGTAAAGGAAAGGGGAAAGAGAGAAAGAAAGGTTGGACAGTGGTTTTCGCCTTTCCCTTTTTTTTCTTTTTAAACCCAACTTTTCTTTCTTAAAAAAAACCAAATGTCCTCTCTTGTTTAACCCAACTTTTCACCATCTTTTCACCATCTTTTAAAAAAAAAGGAAATGTTCAGCTTTTTTTTTCTGCCTCTTTCATAACATAATATTTAAAATGCTATACTTATTTATTGTAGTAAACTCATGCTTGATTAAAGACGAGATAAACTTTAGTTAAGTAATTGAAACTTGAAATTACTTCACGTGGAGCTTCAATTACTCTACATTAGCTACTATCTTTAGGATTTACTAATTGGACACGAGTTCTTGGATTTAGGGGATTGTTTTATGTAATTTTCAACTACAACTTATGTTTTCAAATTTTAATTTTTAGGTCATAATTTAGGTAGTGGTTGTATATTATGGATGAACACTAGAGTTTCTATCTCGTTCCCCACAATTACTCTAGTTTTTGTTTGAAGGCTATAATTGTCATCTATGGCTTACTATGGCTTCTTTTTGGCTCCAACTCACGAAAATCTACAACAAGTAAAATAACAAAATTAGGTTCCCCGACAACAGTACCAAAAACTCTTGTGGATGTATTTATTAAAATGATGTAAAACTCACAAGATTAAGTTCAAGTATACACTATTACAAGTAGGAAATAATAAATAAATTATCGATTCCACAGAGAACCTATCCTTTTGGTAAATTTAATTGCTGGAAATTAGGTGAGTTTTTGGGTAACATTCAAATGGATGTTGGTGATTTTGACTCCTTAAACAAAACTGAAGCAGAGTGCCACTGCTAAATAATGAGAAAATCAACTATAATGAGGAACGTTTGGTTAAGAGAGATTAAATAGATAAGTTGTTGAGTTTTGGGGTAGATTTCAGTTCCTTTTAATAGATTTCCAAGCCCACTTCCGAGGGTCATGAATGATGATTATTTTCATAATCGTTGTAATTTCTATCAGCATGGCTCTAGGAGAAGAATTATTCCTAACCCTATTATTACCCTTCAAGTTTTCTCGCTATGGAACTAGAGTATTAAAGAGGATTTCATTGCTCCCTCTCTTCTCCCAAATAAGAGAACAACGATGTATGTAAAGTAGTTAATTAAACACACATGTAAATCATTAACAACAACTCATTAATAAACTAAAATCATACCGTCAACATAGTTAAACTATATAAAACTCTCTCGCCTACCCTATAAAGTTTAGCTCTCCGTACAGACTGAATTAAACAAAGAAATTCGCATCTCAATCATGTAAAATTGATGGAATGAGAAAAGAGAATAAGAAAATAGAGAGTTATCCCAGTTTGTTGTCGTTCGTCAATGGAAGTTCCCTTCCCTTGAGCTCTCACGTCCACCTCTTTGCCCTAATCAATCCTTATTGGTCTCCTTTTCCTTCTGCTATCAACAGGTGCTGGATTAGGATTTTCTTCTTCTTCTATGGTTTCACAGCAGCGGAGGCTACTGTTGTCTAATCCGATTTCTCTCCCCAAGTGTGGCCCCTCCCTATTTTAGGTATCCTTTTCCTTTTATAATGCTTGTTTCTCCTAATTTAGGGCTGAGAAAGGATAACATTGTCCACCTAGGATGTTTTTAATTTGGTAGCCAATGATCCACGTGGACTGCTGATGTGGATTAAAATTTTCAGATCATCCCCGAAAAGTTTGCTTTCCGGATTGCTTCAACATCAAGGTTAGCAATTTATTTCCAGATTTGCAAGCAATGCTATTTCCAGATTTGCTATAGCATCATGGTTTAGTATAAATGTTCTAGAATTTTACCAAATAGCTTAATTAAGTGTACAATTATGCTCGATTTATGCAAATTGATCTTCTTTTCATATTAAGCCCCAATTGGCTATTCCATATATACTAATTAGAATAAATGGGAGCAATTAATGAGAAAATGGTGAGTATAAGTGCAAAATTAACGGTAAAAAGACTTGATATAACTCTACTTTTGGAAAGTTATCACACCCCCAAACTGAAGAGATTGCTCATATTTGAACTCGTAAACAGAGCGGTGTACCGGTTTGATCCTGAGCTGTGGAAAGGATTGAGTTTGCTCTTGCACTCGTAAAAGAAGCGATGTAGTGGTTGGGCTCGAGCTTTGATTCGAGGAAAGAGTCAGAAAGTTTTATTCAAATTCCCAAGAGGCGCTTGGGGAGTGGAGTAGGTCGAGTTTGGCCGAACCACTAGTAAAAAGACTTGATATAACTCTACTTTTGGAAAGTTATCACACCCCCAAACTAAAGAGATTGCTCATCCTTGAACTCGTAAAGAGAGCGGTGTACCGGTTTGATCCTGAGCTGTGGAAAGGATTGAGTTTGCTCTTGCACTCGTAAAAGAAGCGATGTAGTGGTTGGGCTCGGGCTTTGATTCGAGGAAAGAGTCAGAAAGTTTTATTCAAATTCCCAAGAGGCGCTTGGGGAGTGAAGTAGGTTGAGTTTGGCCGAACCACTATAAAACTACGGTGTTATATTTTCTAACTCTTTTCCTATTTAAATTCCTTTTTCTATTTAAATTCTAAATTATTGTTAATTTTTATTGCATGGTATCAAGTCTTATTATTATTTTTTTTTAAATTATTGTTGAAACCCTCTTCACCCCTTCTAGGGTTGTCATATCGATCCAACAAGCTCTCCATAGAAACTGAATTAAACAGAGAAATTCGCATCTCAATCATGTAAAATCGATGGAATGAGAAAAGAGAATAAGGAAATAGAGAGTTATCTTGGTTTGTTGTCGTTAGTCAATGGAAGTTCCCTTCCCTTGAGCTCTCATGTCCACCTCTTTGCCCTAATCAATCCTTGTTGGTCTCCTTTTCCTTCTGCTGTCAACAGCTGCTGGATTAGGATTTTCTTCTTCTTCTCTAGTTTCAGGATTTTCTTCTTCTTCTCTAGTTTCACAGCCGTTCACAACAGCGGGGCTGCTGCTGTCTAATCTGATTTCTCTCACCCAAGTGTGGCCCCTCCCTATTTTAGGTATGTTTTTCCTCTTATAATGTTTGTTTCTTCTCATTTAAGGCTGAGAAAGGATAAAATTATCTACCTAGGATGTTTCTAATTTGGTAGCCAATGATCCACGTGGACTGCTGATGTGGATTCAAATTTTCAGGTCATCCCCGAAAAGTTTGCTTTCCGGATTACTTCAGCATCAAGGTCTGCAATTTATTTCTAGATTTGCTGATTGCTTCAGCATCAAGTTCTGCAATTTATTTCCAGATTTGCAAGCAGTGCTGTTTCCAAATTTGATATAGCATCGTGGTTCAGCATAAATGTTTTAGAATTTTATCAAATAGCTCAATTAAGTGTACAATTAAGCTCGATTTATGGAAATTGATATTCTTTTCATATTAAACCACAATGGGTTATTTCATGTATACTAATTAGAATAAATGGAGCAATTAATGAGAAAATGGTGAGTATAAGTGCAAAATTAACGATAAAAAGACTTGATATAACTCTCCTTTTGGAGAGTTATCAAAAAAGGAAAAAAAAGAAGAAAAAGAAACAAGGTTGAAAATTACCAAAAGAAGAGACAAGGAGCAATATCATAGCGAAAGCCAAGTTGAAACTAAGTTTGTTTGCGATTATGTTGTATTGTAAATGGTTTGATGGGATGAGGTTAGTTTCATTGTTGTCCATCCCATTATATAATCTTTGGGACAATATTCAATTAATTTGCTAATATGAATTTTAGAAATACAACATTAAATGAGATGTTATGAATTTAATACAATAAGGTTACCATTTACCAACTTAATGTAAAGATCACAAGAGGGATGCAAGTAATGAATTGGGATCAAGTTTTTATTTCTTCCAAAGGATGGAGAGAATTAAAAAATATATATATCATTTTAATCTCACCCCTAAGAAATATTTTTTGGGTTGACCGGTTACAACAACTCAAGTTCACCGCTAATAGATATTATCTGCTTTGATCTATTATAATAGTCTAAGCTCACTGTTAACAAAAATTGTCTTCTTTGATATGTTACAACCGTCCAAGCCCACCACTAAAAAATATTGTCCGTTTTGAGCTGTTACATATTGCTCTCAGCCTCACGGTTTTAAAACGTGTCTACTAGGGAGAAGTTTCTACGACATTATAAGCAATGTTTCGTTCCCCTCTCCAATCGATGTGAGATCTCATAGTTACATTTTATTATACTTCGAAGTTTAGTTTTCATTTGGTTATTGGTTCGAATATTTTACATTTTACTCCTAGTTGTCAGTAATGCTCAATTTGGTCATTAGCGTTATCTTTTGGTTAATTAATTTAAAATAATTATGATGCTGATCCATTTTGTATCATATCGACGAGATTCCTAGGTTCGGGCCGAAGAAGCAATGTCACTCGATCACTATCAAACCGACTGCAATCTTTTTGGTCTGTGAGGATCCCAATCCCAACAGAACACCTACTTCTAATAGGTCATGAAATAAATCAGAATCATCCTCAACGAGTGCATAAGAAGTGTTCCCATTTTATTCATCGGGTCCGGATAGAGACCAAAGGTCTTGAACGACCGATCCAGCAGAACAACTGAAAAGATAAAAAAGTATCTTCTTCATAAAATTTATTAAAATTTATTTAATTCTTTTAAACATTTATAGATATTAACCTTACGAACCAAAACATTGTAATTAGTAAAAATTCATGGATGAAAATGTAAATCATGTGTAACGACTCTAATTTTAAGGTATGCAATATACATATTAGGAGAGTTTTCAAATGTTTTCATGAAACCTTGGAGCCTTTATATAAATATTTCAAATATTTACTTGACAATAAAATTTAAATTAATATAAAGTAGTAATTATGAATCATGTTTTTAACTAAAAAAATGTGATGACTCTATAAAACAACACCCTAAGTGACCCTATTGTTAGGATTAAAAAATACACACATGTAAGTCTTTCAATGTTTAATGGGATCTAAAATCATATTTTGGTTTTAGACTTATTTAAGACAAGGTCGTAGTACAGGACTGGTGAGGAAGGTGAAAACATCAACCATGTGATGGCTCCAATATTTTTGTGTTTTAAAATACATCTACTTCATTTTGTTTTATGTTTTCGGGTACAAACATCAACCATGTGGCGCGCGAGAGGGACGAGGAGATTGAATTGATTCTGATCTTTTAATAACTTTCATAGTATTGTATTGTTTTGTTTAATGAGTTGTGCCCATCTTATAGAGTGAAAAGTCAAAATTAAGTTGTAGTCTTGTTGTTCGTTGTTCGCTGCCACCACAGATTCCTTTCTCTCCTGCACATAATCCCACACAAAAAGAGATTGCATAGAGCTTTGACTCGATCGGTGGGTCCTACTAGCACAAAATAAGGACTTGAGCATGAAGTGGCTAATCGAGAATGCTCATAACATCCTTATTTATTGATTTTAGTAGAAAGATTTTGATTTTCAGTAGCAAAGTCATTTGCCTGTAAGATATATGACAACTAAAGTATAACTACCCAAGCCTTCCACGAGGAGATATTGTCCGCTTTGGCTTGATATGTATCGTCGTTAGCCTCAGGGTTTTAAAATGTTTCTATTAGGAAGAGGTTTCCACACCCTTATAAGGAATGTTTCGTTCCCCTCTCCAACCAATGTGGGATCTCACAATCCACCCCTTTGAGGGCCTAACGTCCTTGCTAACACACCGCCCGGTGTTTGGCTCTGATACCATTTGTAACAGTCAAGCCCAACTCTAGCAGATATTGTCTACTTTAAGCCATTACAAATGGTACGAAAGCCAGTCACCAGACGACGCAAAGCACTAGTTAGAGTAGGGCTAGACCCTCTCCATAGTAGATGCGTCATAAAACCTTGAGGCTGACGACGATACGTAACGGCCCTATAAAACGTTCTATAAAACGACGCAATTCACGCAGTCATCTCTCATCTACCTCAATCGCTCATCCACAATAATCATACTTGAACTCATAAATCATAAAGAAAAAGTAATTTTTCAATTTAATCTAATAGGTAATATTGAAATACATGGTTTTATCACAGTCTTATTCATTTGTGTAAAGCATATTGCGATGAAAATAATGGTATTTATTGAATAGCTGTTGAGAGCCACTTCTTAGTTTTGAGTGGTATCACTGATGTTGTCATGGTGGAAGCTGAAGTGCGGCGGCGGGCTCTTAGGTATGCAAAAACACAGCCCAAATTTGCACTCACAAACCTTAGGATTAAAGCAATCTTGGATAGTGTTGCACGTAATATGAATATGACTTCCTTGTATTCCCAATGGTTTGCTTGTCACTGTTCATCAAACAAAGTAATACTCAAATTAATATCAAAATCAATCTAATGACTCAAAAAATTCGATCAACTCAACCCAATCTGTGCAGTTTGAGTTAGGTTATGAATTTATTTGGACTCAATTCAAATAACTAAAAACTTTTCTCATTGAGTTGGTTTAAGGGTTCTCCCAAAACTAGATTGGATTGACCGAACCAATCTGGTTCGAGTTCAGTTATAAACTTATTTGGACTAGATTTAAATAACTAAAAACTTTTATGATTGAGTTGGTTTATGGTTCCCAAAACTAGATTTAACCAAAACAATCTAAATTTATTGTTAATTTTAAAATATGCATTTTTGTGTACAATACAATGATATGTATTTATTTTATTTCATAATTATTTTTTTGATTATTTATTTTCTACCATATCTAGTAAAAGTAATTTTTCAAAACATATGTTGAATTGAGTTCTACTGAGTTCGTTTTTTGGTAACCCTAAAACTTATTGGTTTGAATCTTTATACAATCAAACTTACGTTTAATTTTAAGATATACATGTTTGCTTACAAAATATACACAAAATTGAATTGCAAATCGTAACCAAACATATGAAAATAAATAAACATATATTTTACAAACTAATGTTTTATTTTTATCAAAATAAAAAAAAAATTGAATAAATAACACGAACTACCAGAACCAACTATCTATCCCAAAAATTTATGGTCGAGTTGGGTTGAGTTGGATTCATTATATAATAACGGTTATTTATGCTGAAAAATTTATAATGCAAATAATTGAGTTCGGTCTACAAAATGTCATAATCTGACCTGACTCGAATCAACCCTCAAACACTCGTACATTTTTTAATAACTACAAGATACCTGTATCGAAGACGGTGAAGAACAAGATGATTGCACCTAGGAAAGCCAACTTGATAGAAATATTCTTGTCCATGACTAAGGGATTTTAGAGCTTTTTGGGTGCTGATAATTCTACCCAACTCTTATATAATTGACAATATTTACTGGCTTTCCAAATTTGGTAACATGAAACCAAAATATGGTATGATAACTAAAATGGGAAGATTAAAAAAAAGAAAAAAAAAACTAATGTACAAATCAACCAATAAATTTATTTAAATTAAATAAATTTGACTGTTTGGTAGCTATCCTATGTTTTGGATTTGATTCAAATAGAAATACTTTTACCTATAATTTTGAAATTCAATAGATTAAAAACAATCTAAACAAATGTTTGTGGAATAGCTAAAACATCCTCTTATTGATAAATAAATGTTAGAATTAGCATAAAAGATTTCACACAAGAAGTTAGTAACGGTTTATATGTCCTTTTCATAAATTTTATTTAATGATAGAATGAATTTTGAAAAATACTTCGAAAGTAATCAGTGACCCGAAATTTTCTACTTAATTTAAGGTCGTCACTGTATATATATCATGAACATTGAATGCGAAAATACTTTATTTAAACTTTCATAAAACGACATCTTCATTTTAAAACAAAACCATGTTCTTACGTGTTTTGAAAACATTTTTAAAAACGACACAACAAAAGAATAAATAAAATAAATAAACGTTTAAATTAAAAGCATCCTATTCTAGCGTAAGTCTAAGAAAATAATACAACTACCTCATGCATGTGCCATGGTCTCGAATTGCGATGTCGTCGTCAGCCGTACAGAAATGCCTTGCCTTAATCTGAAATAGAGGTAACACGTGACTTGAGTATTTTGAGAAATACTCAGGAAGTGACCCCATTATTGGGGTTAAATGCAAAAAAACATGCGAATGCAATGACGGGACCTATCATATCAGTCTTTTTTTCCATGATACTATCCTAATGGGCAGCCTAGATGTGTGCCATGTACTCTACACACAACCCATACGTGCAAGTACAAGCTCATTAGGCAGTTTGCACACCGTTGGACCCCTTTTCTTGTCGGGCAAGCCTACTCTGGTAGCTCCTTATGCCGGACACCCATTAGAATTAGTAACCGTCATGATAGCATTATATAAAATATAATAATACTTCATCTGTCTAGTGGTGTACGTGTCCATACGCTCGTGATGGAATAGGGGTATCCCCCAATGCATGAGCATAATGCATGAAGTCCCAATATTTTTTTATTTAATTATCATTTAATACAATCCCGCTAGCGTTCCATACATATCATATCGTTTTTCATATCATTTCACATATCGTATATCGTTCATATCATATCATTTCTTATTTTTTAGTTTTCATATCATACATCATTCTAACGAGGTTATATTTCATGTCATTCATATCATGTTGTATACATACAATTTAAGAGACATAACATAACGTTTCATGCTTTTAACATAACATCTTATCATATACATCTCATACCATAATATATCGCATCACAATATATAATATCATAAACATGTAAATTTATCACATATCTTGTACCATAACATATTTCATATCATATCACAACATATATATATATATATATATATCCACCCGTCATTCATATCTTGTATCATAATCATATCATATCATAAATACACACACACACACATTTCATTGAACACATTGTACCGTAAGTATTATCATACAATTCACATATTATAACATATACATAACATATCATAAGCATATCGATCCACAAATAATTAACACATATCGATATATATGACACGTGCAGAACCACGGGTCACGTCAACATCAAATATATATTTCATTTAAACACATTTTTCATTAATTCTATTCGCAATTAATTTTTGCTAATTTAAACACATTTTCCTTTCTCTCTCCCTAAATAAATCTCCATTTTTTTCCCTCGGTTAAATGATTGTATGAGACTCGATTTTTGACTCATGATGTCGTTGTCATGTATATGATTCTTTATGGTATGTTGTTATGAATAATTTGTTGCATTAAATAGCTTCATGTGGAACGAGCATGTCAGTGTATCTTGTATTCGTATGATATACTATGACCTAAAACCTTGAGAGGCACACGAACTAAACAAAAATATCGTTTATTTATTATGAGTCTAAATACAGGGTCACATCGATCGAGTTCTCTATGATCATCTTCATAATATTGATTAGTTGTTGAGAGACACTTCTTTGATCTTCTTGTTATCTTCTAAATGAATGTTCTTACTCATCCTGTGAGAGATGGAGTTGAAGTTGAAGGAATGCTTGTTGCCATGACAGAAGCAGATGTTTAATTTACAATCACAAAAAACATTATCCCTGCAATCATCTGAAGTCTTGCATGAAATACCTTTAAGATAGCTGCCTTTTGTGCCTAATGGTTTGCTTGTACCTGCATACCTAAACAATTTCCAATCAAATTTGAGTCATCTATCACGTATTGTAACACCCTAAAAGTGAAGGAAAGCCACTTATGCAAGACCCAAAACATCCAAGGAAAAAAATTATGAGAATTAAGCAAGGAAGCGGGACTTAGTAAGTCATTTCTATACCCTAAGGAGTAATCTTAAGAACTTAAGACCTTTGGAGAAGGATTGGAATGAAAGGATAAGCGAAAGGGATGAAAATGTCATTTTTCCAATTATCAAGGATCTTGCCAGATTTTTAATTCCTTATCTAGAAGGAATTTCAAGATGTTCAAGACCGAAAAAATGACCAACAAGAGATGAATAATTTTTAGGAAAATTATGGACTTTTCGAGAAAATAATAATAAAATATTCGGAAAGTGACAAATTACCGAAATACCCTTGAAGTTAAGGATAATTACGGATTTGCCATTCTGCTAAAAATCAGAACCTTAACAGTGCCTTCTGCACAAAATCCTTCGAATCTCGGCTCTCAGCCGTTGGATCTCCTCCAAACTTTTATATATTCTAGAAAACTCATGGATCGTCACATCCAACGGCTAGAATTCAAAACCAAAGTCGGTGAGGCTCTAATCAGAGTAGATATTTCCGTCGGATTCTTCAGAAAATTCAACCGACAATTCACGATGATTTTGGAGCTCCCAATGTTGGTTTAAGTTTCCCCTATAAATTCTGTAGTTGGGGCAATCATTTGGAACAAGAATCGAGCAAGATTTTGGGTCAATGTCGGTTTAAGTTCCCCCTATAAATTATGTGCTTAGATTTTGGGTCTCCTACTCTCAGGTTTCTTCCAAATTCGAGAGTAATTCTCCACCATTTCCTTTCAAACATGTTCCTATAGCTTCTAAATAGCATTACCCACAAGTTCTATGAAGGAATAGAGTCCTGAAAGTGCCTAGAAACCATTCCCCCCAATCCAATCCGTCATTAAAAAGCTTCAAGGAAAACTCAAAATTCCAATCCAAGGATATACAAGTATTCTTCGAGCAAGGACGACCCCAATAGGTTTCTGCACCTCCAAGGAATGTTTCCATAGAAGACTGCGAAGAGAAATAACATCAGGAACGTTCCTAATTGAAGAAAATTCGTTTCGGGCTCAAATTGAAGGTAAGTGTCGAATTCCTATCTACGGCCACTTTTCCCTCAAATTAAGGATTCCTTTAGCTTCAGAAAAAGAAGATGAGTAACTTTGATGAAGGAATAAAGAGCTGAAACGTCAAAGAACAAGATACCCAAGAGATTGTAAATTGGAGGCATCGGGTAACTTGCAGACCGAGAGTGATTTCTCAAAATTAAGGTCCCACACTCAAAGTCATTCCTCCAAACTAATTCCTTTAGCTTAAGGGAACAATAGGGAAGAGGTTTCGTGAAGAAATCGAGCCTAAAAAACCCCTAGAATCGGCTATCCAATACGAAATCCTCTGTTTTTACTCCGGCGAGAAATCATATTTTGGATGAACTTTGGAAGCAAATATCTTAGGCTACAATCCGATGAGAAGGTATGAAATCAATCCCTAGCTCTTCCTTGTAACACCTTCTTTAAGTTTTATGAAGGAATCGAGGGGGGAGACAGTGTGATAGGAGCTGGGGAGGGTGAGTTTCAGACGGCGGCGCGAACGGTCGCACGCGTCTTCTTCCCGTCTGGGGGAAGAAGACGATGACGTGGCCGGTTCAGTTGAACTGGCCATGTCAACCCAAAACTCGACCTTCTCTTGGTTTTTCAAAATTTTAACCCCCTTCCAGATTGATTCTCATGAAAAACTCTATGGTTCAAGAAAGTAGACACAATAAGGAGTCTGTGAAAGGAAAGTTGAGGTAATTTGGGTACCGGAAGCTCAAGAACAAAGGTCCTGAATGTTGACAGCGAGGTAAGTAGCCACCTTGGACTTTTTGTTAAGAAATACTTGCAGGAATCGTTTGGATTTCCATATGAACTCTAAACCAAGTACAAACTAGGGTTAGATAAAAGAAAAACTCAAAGAACCGCGAGTTAAGACCCTAAACCGATCAAATTGCTCGGTAATTAGGTAACATTAGAATAACCCACTAGATGAACTCCGCTGCCTATGAAATTTTAACTCTGAGCATATTATAGCACTTTGAGGTTATATATGAAGTTTGGTAGTCATTGGATAAGGATGAGTGGGTAAACCAAGAAATGGTGCAAAATGACCATAATGCCCCTAAGGAGATCTACCTACAGTTCATGACCTAGATGACCTCCAAATGCTATGAATCCTGAAGTAGATCCTATTTTATGATGTTTAATGATTTGATAAAGTTGAAAGTCATTGGAACATGTTAAGTAGCAAAACCAAGAATTATGGGTGAAATGACCAAAATGTCCCTAGGACTTCTTATGAGATTTCAAGGTCTATACGTGCTCCGGATGATTTGCTACTTCTTATAAGGTCAATTATGAAGGACATGAAGATAAGCTTGAGGTTTCAAGTTTATTGGAGTAAGTTTGGAACCTAAACCAAGTTAGGATCCAAGAAACACCTAAAGGAAACACCACAAGACTTCAGACTCTTCATGAACCCTCTAAAGAACTCCCAAAGAATCTATGACCTTCTAGAACAACTTACACTAAGATGGGTTCATATGGTTACAAATACAAGTTACAACTTATGTCTCAAGGAATTAAGGACCAAGAACAACAACACACAAGCTTTACAACTACCCAAGTAAGAAGAATGCTAGGTACCACTTAAGGACGAGGGATCAAGGTCCCCAAACTCAGAAAAAGAAACTCAAGAATGCTAGATAATACTCTAATCATGTCTAAAGTGACCTATGACCTCCCACCAAGCGGTGCCCAAGAATTCCTCTTCTAGGTGGGATGCCTTGCACCATGTTTCTTTTGCAGGATGTCACGCCTCAAGTTTCCCTCACCTATTAGAGATGCCCTGCAGACTTGAAGGATGCCATGTTCAAGTATGCACCGAGCAAGTGACCTTTATGGTCTATGACGGGGAGTAGTCTAAGATATCGGAGGAACAAGAAGAGAGTAAGTTACCTTAGCCACGAATCAAGAACCTCCTAAAACCTCCCACGGTACAGCATGCTCATGACTTAGACTATGCTGATTGGAATGCATGAAGCCTTGAGCGTAGGTAAGCAGACTGTATTATAGGGCAAGCCCTTGATGCAGTATTAAGACTACATCGCTTGGAACATAAGAAGCCTTGGATGTAGGTTTTCAGACTAAGTTGCTTGGAATGCATGAAGCCTTGGGCATAGGTTAAGCAGACTGTATTATAGGGCAAGCCCTTGATGTAGGTTTTCAGACTGTCGCTTGGAACACATGAAGCCTTGGGCATAAGTTAAGCAAATTGTATTATAGGGCAAGCCCTTGATGTAGTTTTAAGACTACATCGCTTGGAACGTAAGAAGCCTTGGATGTAGTTTTTTAGACTTTGCCGCTTGAAATGCATGAAACCTTGGGCATAGGTTAAGCAGACCATTTCGAAGGGCAAGCCCTAAGATGCAGTAAGACTACGTCGCTTGGAACGCATGAAGCCTTGGACGTAGGTTAAAGCTGTGTCGCTTGGAACGCATGAAGCCTTGGACACAGGATTGTCAGGTACATGTCTAGTGCTGTAAATCCTAGGGGGAGTGTCTTGGAGAATGAATCAATAATAGAATAAGAACCAAGAAAGTACCGAGAACAAGAGAAAGATCAAGGACTAGAGCATGGATCAAGATCCTAGTTCTAAGGACAAGAACCAGAAACCGAGAACCAAGAACCAAAAACCATAGTACTAAGGCCCTTAAAGGAAAACCAAGGTTTTAGGGTTTAAGAACCAAGGTCCTCAAGAAAGATCAAGATTAGAACCACAAGTCAAGAACAAGAATTAGAGGGGCTTAAGTACTTACAACAAGAACAAGATCAAGAACTAGCAAGAACAAAGAATGTGGTATCCTAGCATATCAAGGACATGATTAAGAGCCTACAAGTAGGCTACTTACTGAGTCTTGTCCTCATTCCTCATTCTCCACTTTTTTTCCAGGTAATAAGGAGCTGGTCGAGGTCGGGAGCGGACTCTAAAGCAGGTGCTATAGAATAACCTCACCCGTCGTCTCAACCCTTTTATTTTAAAATGTTTTGTGTCTGGTCCTTATTCTGTCTTTTAACTATTATGTGTATTTTAAATTACTAATGTGCGCACACTATTTTGGTATAATGTAATTATGTTTTAAATTTTAATGATTTTATTTCGCAAAATATTTACCCGCCTTTTAGAGCCATTGCATCAGCCATGTCCTTACAAAGAGCTTCATTTGTGTAAATGAGTGCAAATAGTGGCCAAAAATTCCTTTAGTGTACACGTGAATAAAGTGTTGAGTGTTCACGTGATAAAGTGTTGTGAGGTCTTTTGTATTTTCTTAACCTAGTTTTGCAGCAAAGTTTTATAAGTAGATTAGATGATGAATCTTCTTGAAGAAGTGGAGAATCATACGAATCAAGACATCTCAATCATGCAATATAAGCTTAAGGAAATATAAGCTTAAGGAAGATGAGTTTTATTTATCCTAGTTACAAATTTTTTTGTGGATCTCACTATTGTATTTTATGAATTTTTATTCACATTTAGGTTACATTTATGGTAACAACAAGGAAAAAAAGAAGAGTTAGCAATCTCGTGGAAGCAACCACCCTCGCATCAGAAATCTCGTGATAGACATAAATGCTTTTTATGAATTTCCTTAATGCATTTTCAGTGAGCGGCGAAGATCTAGTAGAAGTAGAAAACAGGTCAAAGAGACAAAACCGATAGACTTTTGGATCTAGGTTCAATATGGGTGGCCCAACAAGCACTAAATCACTCCCCAGCCGCCCACGACCTGAAAAGGACACTCTCCGATAAATGCATGCGTGACCTAACAAACTAGTCATGCTCTTCTCATGTGCAGAGCACACGCTTCCCACCTCAGTCGCAACTCACACGACTCGTGTGTCAACTCCATCATCATTTGTTTTCTAGTTTTTGGATATACATGTTTATTATCATTTCTTACATCTTTTCGATTTATTTACGAATTTTATTTTTATTATGTAAGTCCATGGAATTGATAAAACATTTAAAATGAATATTTCCACATAAAAAGATCACATCATACATATGGTATGACTCTATTTTAGTAAAACAAATAAGATCGTTACATTTTCATAGTGGTTAATTATAGTCCTAAGAGTATGAATGATACAACTCTTAAAATTCCTCATTTTCATAGTGGTTAATTATAGTCCTAAAAGTACGAATGATACAACTCTTAAAATTCCTAGTTGAACGTTAAGGGTTTCATGTTGAGGCTATATATATAGCCACTTATGTTGTCTTGTAGAGTAAAAAGATCATTTATGCCTTCTTTTAACTAAGTAATAAGTTTTTTTTTTTTGTAATGCTATGTAATTTAGGTTGTATGTTTAGTATCATTTAAGCTTGACATGATCGATCTTGCCTGGGGAGTGATTCAAATCTCAAACAAGTATTTTTTTTCTTTAAGATATTCAATCAACAAAGTAATTCGTTATCATGAAGCATGATTTAACTTCGGTTTGATGACGGAGACGCCTTGTGGAGGGACATTGAAAGAAGGACAATCAAACCAAAAAAGATAGGTGAGTGATTTGTGGTTCACTACCACTTTTATGTATTGCAGGATAAGCAGTGTCCATTAATTTTTGTTGACTATGCTATTTCACATGTAGTATGATGATATCAAAGTTAGGTTTCAATCGTGGGACCTGTGAGTTATGGGTCCACCACGCTTCTGCTCATATTAATCGTTTTGATCTCTAGCTTTCATCATAGATTTTTAGTTCCCTTATGGCAAACTTTGAGAAAATATATAAAAAGGTATTAACAGCTTTTCAACCCTTATATCATTTTCCATGACTTGAGACATTCTAACTTTACTATTGATATTTGTACTCCTTTTTCTATATTTGTACTACTTTTTTTTTTATAGTAGTATGATTGGGTGTCCTTTGCTTTTCTTTGTCGCGAGATATGCTTCTCCCACTCGTCTCTGAGTACTGCTGTGAAACCAAAAATTATAATTTGAGCAATAGCATGATCAAATTTACCTTGGAGCCTGTAGTAATATTTGGGGCTTTCATGTTGTACTAGTTTTTCACTCTATGGTGTGGATTTTTCTAAATTTTTACTTTAATCTTCATAACTTGTCTTGGAATGGTTGAGAGACTGTTGTTTGAGAAGTTATTTTAATGTTGGATATTTCAGATATCCTTCAAGGATGGAAAGCTTTTATCATCCCTTGAGCACTTCTGAACGGAGAGGCTTTGACATTTTCTCCGTATTGATTATTGAACTCACATTCCTCAAGAGGAGGACGAGTAGACTGGATGATTCTTCAAAGGGAAGTTTTCATCTTTATTGAGTAATCATATTGGGGCACGATTCCATCCATATGACTTCTTATCTCATTTCTTTCTTCTTTAAAAAATTCTTCAAAGAAGGCATTCCTCTCTCAAGTATTCTTTTTTAATGTGAAATCCCTTTGCAGGAATTCTTTATCAGCAAAAATTTCATTTGTGATAACATTGATCTGGTTGAAGATAGATGTATCCTCTTCCGTTTGAGTTGGAGATCTAGGATTGTCTTCATAATGGACTGAAACTAGTTTTTTGTTGTAATCAAGAGACTCTACTTGCATAGATCTTGTCATGTTGATGATTTATGGAGGTATTAGAGATTCACGAGGTATTAGATCTCGAGCTTAAGAATTCCTTTACCTTTGGAAAGAAATTTGATTCTCATTGAATCTTACTTCTGGGCTTTCCGTTATGATGTTCGATGATTTGAGCAGACTGTGAGTCTTTCCTGATTGGGGGGCTCTCATCTTCAATGAGATGCAACGTGTTGTGTCGCACATGATTGAACATGCACGCATAGTTGGCGTGTGTGGTCAAACAAGTTTGAATTCCACATAAGTGATGTTTGAATGTCAAAGGAAAATCCTGCCTAAGGTCCAACAAAGCCACAAAGCCGGGTAAAAAATATGAATAGGGATTGAGTACTCCTTAAAGTTTTTTGTGAGCATGTCAAGATTAGACTCCCCATAGTAGACGCGTTTTAAAACCATGAGGTTAACAATACATAAAATTTTAAAACAGACAATTTGTGCTAGTAGCGGACTTAGGTTTTAAAAAAAAATAAAAATAAATGAAAGTTATGGGATTAAAAACAAATCCCTTTTAAACCAAAGCCTAAATCTAACACCTTCCACCACTAAGCCAAACTATCCCAACAATTGTGTTTGGACTAACTAAGATAGTCGAGCTATCTCCAAACATGAGATTGTATCACGAT